>NC_088878.1:7199704-7499704 GCF_032884065.1 Artemia franciscana | reverse complement strand
GCACAAGACTTTATAAAAATGGTTTAGTTCATATTTTTTTTTATTTATCTAAAAAGTTTCTCTTTATGTTTTAAAGGCTAAATATTGAACACTTAAAGGCAGCCTTAGAATAATGTTAAAGATCATTTTAATGCTCTAATAAGCGTCATTTGAAACTCCAGTATATGATCTAATAAGCGTTATTTCCTAATGCTATAACCAAGTAATGCTCTGATAAGCGTTATTTGAAATATCAGTATAGATTGGAATTACATTTTAATTGAAGGGTTTTATAATTATGAGTTCGATTTGATTTAAATGTTGAGTGGCATTGCAGAAATTCTCATTAATTACTTTGAAGTTTTTATTTAATCTTTGGGCTTTTAATCTTTAATACTTTTTTCTCTTTAGTGTGTTTTATTCTTTGGTTATTTGTTTTTTTTTTTTTGCATTCAGATTCTATGCATTCAAAATAATACTGCTTAATTACAATTAATTATTTTTTTTTAATTTGCCTACCGAAAGTGACGCTTAAGGCGTATTCGATGCAGTTTTGCATGCCCTTAATTTTTTGACTAACAACAACTAACAACAATTGAATTTAGACAAATTCAATATTCTTGATCAATTTAGAATTTCAAATCCTTATTTAAAAAGCCCGTTATTTTCTGCAATACGTTAATTTTTATTAAATTTTTCTATTTCCATTTCTAGACAAAGTAACAGGGGCTATTTTGTTTTTATTTCTAACTAGGGCTTGATAATATTTTAGAAAAAAACACTGAAGCCAAAGTAACTAAGAAACTAGCAACACTAAGGCCCTATTAGAGCCAACTAGAATCATTTGCCCAAATAGGATTAAATACAACAAATTTAAAATAATGTCAAAATAACTCTTGCCTTATTTTTCACAAAAGATTTATTTTATAGGGATTCATGATTCCGTCAATATTTATAGGGCTTTATGTTTCACCCATTCTTTTGTCTGTTTTGGAAGATGTCTGTTTTATTTCAATATCCCCCCATTATCTCTATTTTTTAGAGATAATTTATTTTAAGAAATGGCAAATGACCACATCCATGATTATTTTTGGGGGGCGAAGAAATAAAAAAGATACAAAAATTTTTGACATGTATTTTGGTTACTTTTTTACGAGTCCAAAAATTTTTTTGAGGGGAGGGGGGTTTGCACCAATTAACCCACTCTTACATACGACCCTGATGCTGCTGAACAGACAGATTAGTAGAAATTTATTTTGAAAGTGGATCAGCACTTTGAGAGGAGGAGGAAGATTTGAAAGAGAACATAAAATAAGTACCCTGGTAGAAAAAAACAAGAAATTATAGCGAAAATCAGGATGTTTCCGTCGAGGTTCACTAGCATCTAACCCCTATCATCTGGGGCAACTAGCATAAAGGCTTTAATATCCTAAACAATATATATATATATATATATATATATATATATATATATATATATATATATATATATATATATATATATTGCACTCTTTTGAGTTTAAGTGGATTGTATTTTGACTGTTTTACCAGCTTTATCGAGTTTTGAAGTCAGACCAAATAATAAACATCATTTTGTTCTTGTAGCTTAGGTCCCCTGGCTTTTTTGTTAGGTCTTTATATATCTGACCCACTTTAAAATAGACAATGTACCAAAGTTTTATGTTTCACTTGCTTAATCAAAAGGATGTTTCTGTAACCATTTTTGTTTGTATCAATATATCTTTTAACTTGAAGTATCCTAAACCTGCAAGAGGTATGCTTTCTTGAGAATTAGTTAAGATTTCAACATAATTTGTTTGTTTTCCTGGATGAACTGAGGATTTGAGTAGGCGTCCCTATTGTGTTCCATCCACTATGTATGATCTACTTCAGCTAACTTGTGCCACTTCAGCACAAGTGTCACCATAACACTTCAGCTAACTTGTGCCACTTCAGCACAAGTGTCACCATAACACTTCAGCTAACTTGTGCCACTTCAGCACAAGTGTCACCATAACACTTCAGCTAACTTGTGCCACTTCAGCACAAGTGTCACCATAACACTTCAGCTAACTTGTGCCACTTCAGCACAAGTGTCACCATAACACTTCAGCTAACTTGTGCCACTTCAGCACAAGTGTCACCATAACACTTCACCTAACTTGTGCCACTTCAGCACAAGTGTCACCATAACACTTCAGCTAACTTGTGCCACTTCAGCACAAGTGTCACCATAACACTTCAGCTAACTTGTGCCACTTCAGCACAAGTGTCACCATAACACTTCAGCTAACTTGTGCCACTTCAGCACAAGTGTCACCATAACACTTCAGCTAACTTGTGCCACTTCAGCACAAGTGTCACCATAACACTTCAGCTAACTTGTGCCACTTCAGCACAAGTGTCACCATAACACTTCAGCTAACTTGTGCTTCTATATGTCTTTGATAGGCTACTCTAAAATGTTATTGTGATTGTTACTGTAAACTGTTACTGTAAATGTGTTGTAACTGTTTCATTCTAAGTCTTTAAATTTGAATCCAAGTCTTAAAAGTTTCAGGTTGCTGAAAATATTCTATGGGACTGTTCGAAAACAGGAAAATACATTGAAAAATGGTTGCAATCATCTTACGGGCTATTGTCTTCTGCTTATGATAGTACCGATTTTGTTCTAAAAGCTATATCCTTCATAGAGTATACTTGTGAAAAAGAGCTTGACATTTTCTAAGATTGCTAAGTTATTAGAGGAAATAGAGCAAAATCCTAGCAAACATTTTGTAGCATCTTCAAGAAGCTACGGCCTGATATTAAAAGCGGTATCTTTCCGCCAATTAATACTTCTTTTTAAATATAAATTTTCAATTTTAACATGGGATTTTCGAGTTCCATCAGTTCAATTAATAACGGCCTTAATTTTTCAGCTAAATCTGGAGACGAAAGATCTGAAAATCCACGTGATAGTGAATCAAGCTCTCAAAAAAACTCAAGCTCTTTGCAGAAGAAATCTAGAAAAGCACGAACAGCATTCACAGATCACCAGTTGGGAACCCTGGAAAAAAGCTTTGAAAGACAGAAATATTTAAGTGTTCAAGATAGATTAGAGCTGGCAGCAAAACTAAACTTAACTGATACTCAGGTCAAAACCTGGTACCAAAACCGGAGGTAAGAGCAAGTTTTTTTTTTAGTTTAGCCCGTATTTTTGACAAGGGGGTATTGCTGTGTTGTACGGATCACACTTGGATAATTTTTTACCATGTAGACACTTTGAGAAGTCATATACACGACGTGGTGGTTGCCATACAAGGAAAAAGAGGACCTCACATGTTTTGAGGTCTCAGAACCCTGTTTGTCAACTTTTTTTCAGGTCTCAGAACCCTACTTTGGTGCTATAATGTTAGGTCTAAGACTTATCTTCGTGTTTTTCCATGCATTTATTTAATCACAAAAAAATTATCC
This sequence comes from Artemia franciscana, assembly GCF_032884065.1. NCBI lineage: Eukaryota > Metazoa > Arthropoda > Branchiopoda > Anostraca > Artemiidae > Artemia > Artemia franciscana. The sequence goes on along the minus strand of NC_088878.1, from coordinate 7,496,269 downwards.
TGATAAAAAAAAAACCATTTAACAGCGTAAAAAAAAACTTCTAGTGGTTGGAGTACCGAATCTAAAGTCCCATTAAAAAGCAGAAGAGAAAAGTTGAACAAAACAAATTTTTGGTACTATAAAATACATTCAAAAATCTGTCTGATAGTAATTTCTGGGTCGTTTGTTTTTCCTTATAGGGCGACCAAGGGCATATTCAAGGTTTCGTTTCGGGGGGTGGGTATTTTTACGGGAAGAGAGGGTTTATAAAAAACTACAAAACGTATACAAAAGTTTTTTGAAATGCATTTTCCCTAGTTTTCAGATCTCAGACAAAGATTTGAGGGGGGGGGGGTCAAACTCGGTACCCTCCTGAATATGGTCTTGAGGGCTACTCTATAAGAAGGAGTAATTTGTTTCAGTGTCATAAGCTGATGGTGGGAGTCGATCTCAATTCTCATCTTGGGCTCTGCAATGCTATCAATGAAGTGGGTAGTTATAATTCCTTGATAGGGAGGAGGTCCTAGAAAATTGATTTGTTTACAGAATTATAAATACTTTCAGGAATACAAAATTTCTTTATTTAGCAAAACTGGAGTGACACTATGTACGCCACGGAGGCAGGACTTTAAAGGAGAACTGGATATTTTGGTGGAAGGGTTACGGGTTAATACTTCTAATAAACCCTAAAATCAGCAAATTACATGGGAAATGGTACAACCAATATTTTGGGGGAGGGAGGCATCTATTCTCTGTATTTTGGGTAAACTTCGGATTCTGTCATTTAGTTAGTTACTTCAAATCGTTAACTTTGTTTTGAACCGAGTCTTTCTAATGTTAACGCTCATTTTTCATGATTTATATGAACTACACATCTTAGATTCTTAGAGGCCATTAGATGGCTCCATTTTTGGTTTTCCCGCATCAAATAAGAAATCTATTTTCTTACTTAAGAAATTTACTTAAGTATTTTGCGATGGAAGTGTCTTAATTTTTAGTAGATGGGCTGCTCAAACGACTGCTGTGGCAACTGTAAGGGCAGTATAGTACGCAACATAAATTTTACCGAATAGTCAAAAGAGGCTTTAAATTCTTCTGAATCGTTCAAGTGTTATTGACGAACAGCAGTTTGCAAAAAGAAGATTATAATTGAAATTTCAAGATGAAGCAAACCCATTTGATCTGTAAAAACTACTAAATTTCAGCCATTTCTGCAGATAAGATAAGGAAATTTTGAAACACAAAACCCCTAAATGTATTATGAACCAATTAGATATAGGAGCAGGGATGGAATCAGTTGATTGAAAGTAAAGTGTTCCATAGCGGGACTTATAAATATCTCAAACTTACAAAACGTGTTTTGAATTACAACAGCTAGGTTGCGAAACTACTCGTATTTATCCTTCTTTTTTACAGCTTTGGTTTAATGTTACTTTTTCATACGATTTTTCAAGTCGCTAAATTACAAAACCTTTTCAACCATTAAAAAGAGTGTTTAGTAATCTGTCTTGTGGAAAAACCATTGGTTTTTAAAGTACAATATTAGACTATTTAAAAGCTGCAGTCTGTATAGTGTGTAATTATGTTGGATACAGTTCAATAATTTTTGTGGAGAATTTACACTAATATTTTTTTGCGGTAAAATAATAATAACTCACATGTGAAAAAAGTTAAAATAAACGATTTTCTACTTGATTGACTTTACTTGGTCAATCTTTGTTTTCCTTTCAGTGATGAAGGTCAACCACATTGTATGCAAAGGCTGTCGTCAAAAATCAAAGCAAACTAATTACAAAAAGCATTAATTTTACAGGGTAAACAATCACTTTCCAGACGAATTCTTTAAAGATATCTTTAAAGAGTACTTTAAAGATAATTGGTTGAACCAGATCAATGAAACTTTCAAATATCTTCGTTTGAACTGTTTCTGAAAGTCACATCCACCTTGCTCAACTACTTTCCCTAAAAAGCAAAAAGGCTGTGTCCTGGAAGCGATTGTTTCTAGCTCCTGCAGACGCTATTACTGTAATTCTCCTTCTAGTTGCTCAATCAGACAGAAAAAGAAGATAAATACAGTATTTTCAAATACCAATTTCAAAAGAGACTTCTGCCAGCCTCTCAGATGTCAACAATCGATTTAACAAGCACAACGAATCTTATCTACTAAATTTGCTTCAAGAATCTTAGGTAGTAAATATTGAGTTGCGGGTACTTGACGACGAGTAAATGTCCAAGGTTTCTAAATCGTGACATGAGCCGAACCAACGTGGGGCAAAATCTTTGTAAGTCAGATCTGAGGTGGAAACATGACATGTTTTTCTGTATAAGGAAACATAAAACTTTCCCCAAATACATCAAAAGCAGCTTATCCAAAATGTTTCCAAGTACAGAGATGTGTTCTCAAGGGTGTGTGTTGACACTAAAGAAACTTGGAGTCCCCAATTGGTATTTTCGCCTCTCTAACCTTATAATTAAGGACAAGTTTGACCTTCTGGGGCGTGTACGTGCCCTAAAAATATCCCCTTGAGTTTCTCCTGGCTTCCCATCAGTAAATTAGGTACACGTGCTCCAAATTTCTTGAAACACTGTCCAATCAATCTGTAGAAAGGATAAATTTGCTCCAATTTTTTTTTTCATCTTGATCATTTCATTTTCTTTTATTTTCAGAACAAAATGGAAAAGACAGACCGCAGTTGGACTGGAGCTGTTAGCAGAGGCTGGCAGCTTTGCAAGTTTACAAAGAATGTATGGTGGGCCAAGTCCTTACGCATGGCCATATCCAACAGCAAGTCTTGCAGCTGTTGCAGCAGCCACGGGACAAGGTCCACCACCAATGAATCCGGCAACTATGGATTTGTACTACAGACAAGCTGCTGCAGCTGCAGCGTTACAAAAGCCTCTACCTTATAGATTATACCCTTCTAATCCACTAGGTCTTGGTGCTTTACCACCCATAAGCAATTCATCAAATGTGGCATTTGGTGGACTTGGACCTTCCGCCAGTGCCGGACTGAGCAGCCTAGCAGCAACTGCATCTTTGCAGTCTTTATATAGGACAGAAAGTTCTTGAGCTTTATGTGTGTTGATTTTATGTGACAATCAATTGCTAAGTGTTGGTACTGATGTGACAATGGACTCGAAGGTACGAAGGCAAACAGTTTAGAGCTAGATTATTTATAAGTAATTTGCAAAACGGGAGGGGAATTTCACAAGACTTTCCATGGAACGCTTAATATATGTTTGTTTCGTTGAACGAACATTAGGGAAAAGATTGAGAACGGGGGACGATCGAGTGACGCGTCTTCTGATATAATCTTAATTTTTAGTATACAGGTACCGGTTTACAGCATAGATTGTTGCCGTGTGTGACCATAATTTGGTTTACAATTTCCAGTGTGGCTGTCATTGTGACCATATTTTGGTCACATATGTCATATATGTCATGTGACCATAATTTGGTTTGGTTTCCAGTGTGGCTGTCATTGTGATGCTTTATAGCAGAATGTTTTTGATCCTGTTTAAAACAAAATGAGGTGGATATAGGGCAAGAGTAAGATAAAAGAACATATAAACGCAATATTAGAAACCCTGGAATGAAGAGTATAGGAACTGAAATGAGAGGAAACATACAGCCCGTCTCCGAGGAAAAGAAACTTATTTTAAAAAGGTTTAATATTGTTACCCAGTAAAAATCGTACTTACATAGACAATTTTTTTGAGAATGCATGATATCATAGTAAAAATAATAAGTTTCAGAAAGGGGCATGGCTAGCCGGAAGCTCCTTCTCCACCTGAATGTTCCTGTTCTACATTCGGAAATATTGTGTTGTCAACAGCTTTATTTCTGAAAAAAGGCTATCACATGCCCAGGTAAACCGAATAAACAATTTAGAGCCAATAATTACTGCAAAAGAAATAAAAAAAAGATATATTAGAGCTGGTCAGGAAAAAAAAATCAAAATACCAGAAAAAAAGTCAGAAAGAACTAAAACTAGCGGAAAGGAAACGTAATAATTCAAATAAAAAGAAAATCAAATCCGAGTTCGAATAAATCGGAATTGTTCGGAATTTGTGTGGTTCTCCTGGGTAACAATGCTTTGCTGTAGGCTCTATTTGCATCAAGTTCCTATTAAACCTAAGGTTTTGATGAAATCAAAAGTTTCTTCTCTTATCAGTTTCTGACCCTCATTGAACTGGTTGCGTTATTCTTATCATCAGGGACTGGATTTACCAACAATCCATTTTGGAGCCTACTGCTTTCTGAAGGCCCACTTTGGTTAATCTATTGTGGTAAAGTTTTTATTATAAATATTATACTTGTTGACAGCGTATTGTACTTAATGCTGAATGTATATAAATAAAAATATAATCAAATAAAGTTACGACAAAAATAATACATGCAAAGTACAAAGCCTACATATTCTCATTTTTATCAAATTATTTTCAATCAAGCAATCATATTATACTATTCACCCGAGGAGCCAAATTAGGCCAAGCTTCAAGCATGGCCAGACAAAGGTCAGGTCACCCATAAATGTGGTTAGATGAGGTTATAAGGAAGGATTTAAACGAAACTTGAACTTTATTGGGTGGGAATAAAAAGTGTAACTTCGGGTAGGATGAGGTGGACAAAGAGTATTTGCAGCTATGGTGACCTCAAAACAGCACCAGTAGCAGCACCAGATAGCTTCTCTTATCTGGTTTCGGCAATCTAAATAACCAGAAATCTGGTTTCTGGTTAAAACAGCAATCAGTTTTTCTTAGCAGCACCAGATAACTTCTGTTATCTAGTTTTGGCAATCTAAATAACCAGAAATCTGGTTTCTGGTTAAAACAGCAATCAGTTTTTATAAGCAGCACCAGATAACTTCTGTTATCTGGTTTCGGCAATCTAAATAACCAGAAATCTGGTTTCTGGTTAAAACAGCAATCAGTTTTTCGTAGCAGCACCAGTAGTAGAAGCTTCAAAACTTCATTGGATCTGAGAGCAGCTTCTATTTGAAATTCTGGACTGCTGCTACTCAAAGTTAACTAAAAAGAAAAATGTGAAACTCATGGTAAATGTCTGCGATAGTCTTAACCAGCAGTGATTAGAATCTCTGGAAATGCGCCACCCGTAATGCAAAAATGTGTTAATCTTACTATCAGTACCATGATGTGATCTCTGTTATATATCTATAGCTCATTGAGAAATTGTTCTGTATATTATTCATTTGTAAATAGTTTGTATATTCATGTTTTGGTCGGAAAATACACGTGTTAAATCTTATAAATATATGTTTTACCAAGCTGTATTATGCAAGATCTTATAGGCTATTTTTTAATTAATGGTAATGGCTTCTCTTTAACTAATGCCTGGGTCATATGAGTCGAACGGAAAGATCGTGCCTGTCCAAAGTTGTCTTCAGGGGAAAGGCCTATGGTAGACACAGTTCAGGCAGACCTAGGAAGAGATGGCGTAAACAAACTTCAAGATCAACCTCTTATGTCGTCTGAAGCAAGCAGATATCACGTAGCTCCCATAGGAAGCTGATCCATGAACGTGCTAAGGAGGTGGCCCGAGCCTGATCCAAAGGGACGGCCAGAAATAAGTGATGAAGTCATTCTTTAATTTCTGTATCGTCAAAAATAAAAATTCTAAAGTACATTTTTGGAAACATAATGACATGTTAAGAAATTGAGAGGAAGAAGTGGATCTCGACAGGTCCCTGTTGCCGATAGGATGATAGTGGCAATTAGTGGCATGATGGCATAGTGGCAATTAGAGATAAAGAGAGTATTTGTCGAGTAATTTTGAGATGATGATAAATTTAAGAAGTTATTTAGAAAAAAAATGAGTAATTAGTTGATAGTCTACGATTGAAAGACTATCTATTTAATTAGGAAGAGTTAATGATAATTTTAAAAGTGATTGAAAAAAAGCAAGGCTTCCGACACTGATCACATAACTCAATTTTTGAAATATGGTGGTTATGAAGGCTAGGATAAGGTATTGCAAATCCTAAAAAATAATTTTAGTAAAGGGAAAGCGAATAGCCAATTTTGGGAATACTGTTGTTAACCCATATACAAAAGGAGAAATTAATGCAGAGGCTTGATCTTAGCTTTGGTTTATAGCATCTTGGTTATATTAGACTAGGAGGGGCTGCATTATAGACGGACTCATCAAACCTCAGGCCACAGAGGCCCATTGCCTTCAAAGAGATGCCATAGATAACGTCCAAGACAAACTTGGCGTTTTTACCGAGCTTTTCTTTTAACGTGCGTTTTTTTTCACCACGCGTTTCTTAGTGGTGCATAAGATAGTATTGCGACGTGCAGATTGGGTGGTAAGAAAAAACGCTTGGTAAAACAAACGTCGACGGTAGCAATGCAGCCGTCCATTGTCAAACAGTTCGTTGTAACGAACTGTAGTAAGAAGCGACCCGGCTCAATCATAACCGAAACTCTAAAACACGGAATTTTGATACCAATAGTTACATCAAAAGAACTGCATTTTAATTTTGATTTTAAATATATAAGTTTCATCAATTTTAGTCTGACCCATCAAAAGTTACGAGTCTGAAATAATTTGCCTTATTTTGGAAAATAGGGAGAAACACCCCTAAAAGTCACAAAATCTTAACACAAATCACATCATAAGATTCAGCGTATCAGAGAACCCTACTGTTGAAGTTTCAAGCTCCTATCTACAAAAATGTGGAATTTGTATTCTTTTCCAGAAGACTTTTTTTTGTTTTTTTTTCACGGGGGTGATCGTATCGACTCAGTGGTCCTAGAATGTCGTGAGAGGGCTCATTCTAATATAATCTAATATAATAATTGTATAAAAAAATTTCGATGCACTTTTTAAAGTTTTTTAACTCCCCCCGGAAAAAATTCTTTTGTAAGCCCCCTCCCCCGAAAAACTCCTGAATGCAGCCCTACCTGCTTAACAGGCAACTGCTTCGAAAACCCAACTTAATAAGCTCTTGTTGCACGGTTTATAATTTATTTATGATCTATTATGGTCGACTGATGTTGCGACGGTAGAATGTTTACCGCCCAGCAGAAAAAAACACTCGGTAAAAAACGTCATCGTTTCTGGGTCCAAGATTAAGAGAAAACCAGAGAGAGGATGCTGAATTTTACGTTCAGATTAATAATCGAGAAGTGTTTGAACCATCATACCCTACGAGCAGGTACTTAATTCATCTGATAGAAAAGTTTCAGTGACGGTATTGTTCGGTATGAAGGCTTTTGTGAGGTTATGACTTGTCTCTGGTTATACGAATTATTTTGATGGACCCTGTCGAAAAAGGCCAAGCAAGTGGCAGACCAAGATATCGAAAGAGAATGTAAATACATTTCGAAAATGATTTACGATAGAAAAAGAATGAGATTTAGGAGATCTTCAACTTTCAAAGTGTGAAAATAGATCCGAAAACAAATCATAAGGTATGCATTGCTAAAACTAGGGAGGAGGAGATGGTATTAGATGACGCTAAAAATGAAATACTTTTCTTACCTCCAAGTAGCGTGATGGCATAAATGGTTGATAAAGTGAAAATGTAAATGTAGAATTGCCATTGCAGGAGGTTTTGGATTTTTAATACGTAAATGAAAAGACTTAGAACTGAGGTCAAGACACACGAAGTAAAATTTAGCGTATCAATGTACTTTAAATTAAAAAAAATTCAAGTCCATATGCATAAAATGTGGATTTCTTTTGTAGAAGGATAGTTGTCGATGCATGGTTATTTGTTTGTTTTTCTATTGTTTCCGGAGGCACAAAAGTGATCCACCAATCGTCCAAAAATACCAGGAAAGGTTTTATTAGAACAGAAAATTGGCATTTCTACTGCCCTAATAATTATTTTATCCTAAAATAATTTTAGCCTGGTAAAGGCTAAAAAAGCAATCAAGTAAAAATTCAGAGATAACAGATCATAAAAATATACATTCGGCTTCTAGGTTTAAGAGGCCATAATGCCTCGCCATGGTATTTTTTGTCCACAAACATACTACAAATCCGTAGAGAATAAACGGTTAATATACAATTATTATCAAACTTTATTTAACTATGTTTATTTATTGTGTGCTATTTAAACGACACAACATTCACATGAAATTCTGATTAATGGATAATTCTTCTAGGCTTGGTCTGTTTTGACGGGTATTTTCAGGCTGAAAAACCTCTTCCTAGCTCATTTATCTACTGTGGGCTGCCTCCCTGTAGTAGTGTAATATTTGCAGCTAAAAATATATAATAAGTCGGAGGTAATAGGCTTGGGACTGTCTCTGCAGGATTTTGATTTTTGTTGATAGAAGAGCATCGCCAAGTGCTGAAAACCATGTTGTGACGAAGATGGGCCCAGGATTTCACAATGCTACCATTCATACTGAAGGCTCCAAGGTCTTCTTGCTGTCCGGTTCTAAGCCGACTTAAGCCCTTCGGTATAGACTTAAGAAGATGTGTTGATCTCCATCCTGCTCTGGTATCCGGGATCATTGCTTTTACTGAGGCCAAAATAATTTCAATGATTTAAAGAACATGAAAATTGGAACTTGGAGTGTTACGACGTTAAAAAAGGACTATCGTACCGACATTTTGACTGAAGAATTCAGACGATTACGAAAAAAAAATAATTGAAGAAAAACGGGTTTAATTTCTTATAAAGCAGTGACAACAAAATAAAATAAAAACTACACTTTAGCTAACCAAAAAATGTAAATACTCCGAATATTTCGGCCCCACGTCCGGGAGCCTTTCTCAACGGAAAAAAAAACAACAAAAAAGGAGAAAATTACAACAATTTAAGACTATTTTTAAGAGATTATAAAAATGCCACGACAACTAAACCAACATAAAAAATATAAACAATCAAATATGTAAGAAACAAAAACTCACATTTTAAAACAAACACTCCTGCAACTGACTGTAACTTTAGAAAAACTGAAGTAATTGTTTATATTGGCACTTTCCTCTGCCACAATCGATGTATAAATGGGAATCTATTAAAAATGAAAAATATAAATACTTGCAACAATACGAAAAGAGGTCACCCAACCCCAAATCCAACCAAAATCTTACAGATTAATGAGACACAATTATGAATTATAAATTGAATGGATTTTTTCGTTTGCTATTTTAGCTGCCGTCCGTTGACTTCTTACAGCATTGACCATGCTTTGACCTCCGTTCGCAAGGTTATTACTTGCTTCAGGACAATTATGCAACTCAATACTCATTGAAGTTTTTGACTGGTCTTTAATTAAACTATTATAAATTGAATTTATTTTAAATTCCCCTTCATCTCTATTGATACTAATACTCCCATAGATAATCTTTTTTATTTCTATAATTTCTCTGAAACTTTGTAAAAGTCCTACAGACTTATCAACAATTTTTGTCTGATCAAATAAAATACTATGATGAAGAAAATTAAACACGTGATGCGCTATAGCGGATTCAAAAGTATCAGGTTTTTTATTCTGTCTTAGCGAGCAATCTATCGCATTTTTGTGTTGCTGTAGCCTATTTTTTAAATTCTGCTGTGTTCTACCTACATAAAATTTACCACAAGAGCATGGAATTTTGTATACCCCCTGTTGTATATTTCTTGGAACTTTATCTTTTCCGTTATTTAGCCATGAGCTTATATTTTGTCCTGATTTAAAAGCTGTTTTTATATTATGGTTTTTTAATTCTTTCCTTAATTTGTGTGACAACCTTGGGATATAAGGCAAAGTTTTGTAATTTGGTTTTTGATTTGATCCATTTTCTTTTAATTTTACAGGTTCCAGTAACTTTTTTTTCCTTTTTTCAATTATTTGAGAAATTATATTTTCGGGGTATCCATCTCCTACTAGAATATCCTTAATAAAAATTAATTCACTTCTAATATATTCTGGTAAAGCTAAATTTAACACTCTATCCACTAAAGAAATAACTACCCCCCTTTTTACTTGGATCGGGTGATTTGATGTGAAAGACAAATAGCGGTTGTTATTAGTTGGTTTATGATAAATTGAAAACACTAGTTTGTTATTCTTTCTATGGATCCAAATATCCAGAAACGGTAATTTTTTTTCTGTTTCATTTTCAATTGTAAAAACTAATTCCCCTCCCAAATTATTTAAATGTTCCAGAAAACCTTCAATTTGTGATTCCCCATAATTCCAAATAACTAATACATCATCCATATATCTGCCCCAAAATTTAGGTTTCAAAAAATATGTATCAATAGCTAAATTTTCTACATACTCCACATAAATATTAGCTAACAGTGGACTTAAGGGTCCTCCCATTGCTAATCCTCTAACTTGATGGTAAAAATTATCTCTAAATTTGAAATAATTAGTATACCTGCTAGTTATTTTAATTAGATTTAATATAGTTTTAATCTCGATACTTGCAGACAATTCTTCCATTTCACTTTTATGCACATCAAGTTTTTTTGATAAAACAAAAACAGATTTATCGAAAGGTATATACGTATGCATTGACTTTATATCACAACTAAAAAGTCTAGAATCACTTGATATTTCAATATTTTTAAGTTTATTTTTTAAAAATACTGAGTTTTTTATATAAGACTTTTGGAGATATAATAAAGGTTTATGCGTCTTTGCTACCCATTTTTCAATTTTTTCTGTTGGTGAGTTCCTTGTTGACACTATAGGTCTTAGAGGAATGTCTGTTTTATGTATTTTTGGCAAACCATATATTCTTGGGCAAACTGATCCCCTTGGAAAGAACTTATAGCACATCTGTGGTGTGATATTTTGATTATTTTTAAGGTCTTCTAAGTCCTTTCTCTTTTCCGCTTTTTGGTTCTAAAGTCATCTAAAGTGATTCAGCTACATATGCAAAATTAAAATTATGGTTTTTGCGGCAGCTGACGTGCAAAAAAAATTTAATGTATGCCAAATGCAATGGGAATTTGACAACGCATTTATTAAGGTTACGAAAAGCCAGACTAATTAGGCAATTAATTATACTTTGGCTTAACTTAATAGAACTTCCAAGTAAAAATCAAAAAGAAAAAGACTTCCGTTAGAATGCAAACTTGGGGACCAGGCAAACTTGGGGACGACTTGTCTGGGTTTCGCAAAAAGCAAAAAAAAATTAAATGCAAAAGAAATATCCAAGAAAAGGCCCAATTTAGGTTTATTTAAAAAATATTACATGCCCAAACAAATATAAAATATTTGACAACTTGCCAGGGTTTCGCAAAAAGCAAAAAAACTTTAAATACAAAATAAATATCCGAGAAAAGACCCAATTTATGTCTGTTTAAAAAATACTACATTTCCAAACAAACCGAAAATATTCGGCGACATAGCAGGGTTTCGCAAAAAGAAAACTAAAATCATTAATTCTTTTCAACAGAAGGAAGGGAGAGTATTAAAACTAATAGGAATTTTTTTGTATATGAAAGGGCTGTCCCCACTTCAACGCCTCAAACTTTACGCTAAAGTTTGACTCTTTCTTGCAACTCTACTTTTTCAAACAATAAAAAACTATAGCGGAAAGAGCGAAGCGTTGAGGAGGGGACAGCCCCTTTTATATACATGACAATTTCTGTTCGTTTTAAATTGTGATGTCGCTCCTTACTTTCAGTTAAAAAACTTGTTTTTTAAAACTAATTCTGAAAGTTTTTGAATTAATGCAGGTTTTTATTTTGGCGTGCCGTAGGCTATATGAATAATTAAAGTGGAATTTGCATATTAATTTTAGTTGTTTTTGCTAAACGGCTTTCTCAAACTTTGATCGGCCTATTTAGAGAAAAAAGAGGAAGGGGGTGGGACCGAAAGATCTTCCAATTTTTTAGTTGCTTAAAATTGTACTAGAACTTTTAATTTTATTTACCAACGTTTTTATTTAGTAATAAATATTCGTAAATTATGAATTAACTAACGTAACAAACTTCTATATTCGTATATTTTTATTACGTACATGAGGGGGTTCATCCCCTCGTCAGCACATCGCCCTTTGCGCTAAAGCTGGGATTTTGTTCCAATTCCTTAAGAATGACCCCTGAATCATAAAGCGAGATATTGACGAGGGGACGAACCCCTTCATATACGTAATAGTTTTTGTTTGTTTTAATTTTAATGTTGCTCCTTATTTTGAGTCGAAAAAACTTACTATCAAATAAACTTATAAACAATAAACTTGATCAAACTTATATATTTGATATAAGTATAAAATTTTTATTCTTTTTATGTATCTATTGGTACCGAAATTCCGTTTTTTAGAGTTTCGGTTACTATTGAGCCGGGTCGCTCCTCACTTAGCGTTCGATGCCACGAGCTGTTTTATTTTATTTATTATTAATTATACGAGGTTCTTCCTCTCGTCAATACCTCGCTCTTTACGCTAAAGTTCAAATTGTGTTCCGATTCCTTAAGAATGACCCCTGAATCACAAAGATCGTTGAATTAGAATAAATTTGAAAGTACTAAAAATTATAAGTGTAAAGAGCGAGATATTGACGAGGGAGCGTTCCTTTTCATATAAGTATTAATTTCTGTTCGTTTTAAGTTTTAATGTTGCTTCTTACTTTCAGTTGAAAAAGACTGTTTTTATTTCATTTCTGATCTTTTTTAAATAATGATGAGAAATCCAGCACCTCCTTCATGGAAAATTAATCTTCTCAATGAAAAATTCCTCCATGGAGAGATCCTCCCACCTAAATCCCTCCCCATCCCCCTTACAAAAAAATCCACCTGAAATCGTCTGTATATTTCCCAATAACCAATGCTTTATATAAACAAGGGGTAAAGTTCATAACTTGCAGCCTTTCCCCCAGGGACTGTGGGGGATTATGTCAACAACAAATGACATAGCAATTAAAATTTTTGACTATGCTGAACAAAATTGCTATCTCAAAATTTTGATACGGTGACTTTGAAAAAAATGAGCGTGGGAGGGGGCCTAGTTGCATTCCAATTTTTTGGTCTCTCAAAAACAGCAGTAAAACCTGCTAATTTCCATTCAAATGAGCCCTTTCACGATATTCTCAGACAACTGGGTCGATACAATTACCCCTGGAAAAATAACAACAACAAAAAACAAGTAAACAAGCATCAGTGATTTTTCTCTGAGACCTCTAAAGTAGGGTTCTCTGATACGCTAAATTTGATGGTGTGATTTTCATTAATATTCTTTTGATGGTTAAGACTAAAATTGATGAAACTTATGTAATCAAAATCAGCATACAAATCAACTTCTTTTGATGTATCTATTGGTATCGAAATTCTGCAATTTAAAACTTCGCTTACTTTTGACCTGGGTCGCTCCTTACTTACAGTTCGCTACCATGAACTGTTTGACTATTTGAAGTATGCAATAAGAGAATACATTCATATGCTCACGTAAAAAAAGAGGTTTTGAGGGTATCATTCCCTGTAAAAATACTTGATTTAAAGAAATTACCTCAAGAACTGTTAAATTGTAGAACCAAAGTTATGTCTGGATATTTTATGCCCCACTCCCCTGAGAAATATTTTAAGGGGTACTTTTTTGGATGATTGAACTATTTTTACGAAAATTTAAAACATAGGTTGAAAAGGTTGGGGGGGGGATTTAGTCTCCCTCAATTTTGAGAGAGGTATAGATCACAGAGTTATTATAGAGGTATCATAGAGATCATAGAGGTATATATTACAGAGTCATCATAGAGATCAAAAAGCTGTAAGAAAGCGGCAAACTGTATATTAAATAACAGTTCTTGCTGATCGGAACCAAAACCCTTTAAAAACAAAGCTTTTTTAAAACTTAAAAACAACATTTTGCATAAACATGCAAAATTAATTTTTTAAAATTTTCTCACCATTGGTATGTGAAAACTTGCATAATTTTGGAAAAATTGGTTAAAAACTTTCTAAACAGGGAGTAATCTTGATGAAAATTGTTAAATAAATTTCATTTTATATAAAGCTACTATATACAAAAATAAGGCATTTCTGAATACAATTAAATAAAAAAAAACTATTAGTTTTTTATTAAGTTTTTAGTTTTTAGTTTTAGTTAATTAGTTCTTTTTTTATTTAATTTCTGAACGTTTTTGAATTACTGCATATTTGGTTTTGGCTCTCCGCACATAAATTATTAAAACGAAATTTGTATATTAATTCTTTTTTTGGCTAAATGGCTTTCTCTTAGTTTTGATCAGACGATTTTGAGAAATAAAGGGTGGAGAATGAGGCCTAGTTGCCCTTCAATTTTTCGGTTGCTTAAAAAGGCAAGTAGAACTTTTAATTTTTAACGAGCGTTTTTATTAGTAAAAAATATACATAACTTATAAATTAGCAACTTACGTAACAAACTTTCATAATCTTATATTTTTATTATGTATACAAGGGGGTTTGTATCCTCGTTAATACCTCGCTCTTTACACTAAATCTTAGCTTATGTCCCAATTCTTTAAGAATGACCCATGAATCACAAAGACCGTAGAATAAATAGTTGAAATTACTAAAAATACTTTAGCAAAAAGAGCGAGGTATTTATCTCCTCCTAAATACCTCGCTCTTTATGCTAAAGTATTTTTAGAACCCCTCATATGCGTAATAATCTCTGTTCGTTTTAAGTTTCAATGCTACTCCTTCCTTTCATTTGAAAAAAAGTTTTCATGTTTATTTTTCATTGTTTTCTTATTTTCATTATTTTCATTGTTTTTCATTGTATGCTAGAAAATCATGCGCCCTTTTCCTTGAATTTTTCTTCCCCCATGACAGATTCCTCCTAGGAAAGATCCTCCAACATAGCCCCCTCCCCTCAGCCCCACCTCCCCCAAACAAAATAAAATCCCCCTGGAAACGTCTGTACACTTCCCAATAACCATTACTATATGTAAACACTGGTCAAAGTTTGTAACTTGCAGCCCCTCCCCCAGGGATAGTGGGAGAGTAAATCATCCCCAAATACATAGTTATTATGGTTTTCGACTATGCTGAACAAAATGGCTATCTCAAAATTTGGATCCGTTGACATTGGGAAAAAAGAGCGTGGGAGGGGGCCTAGATGCCCTCCAACTTTTTTGGTCACTTAAAAAGGGCACTTGAACTTTTCATTTCCGTTAGAATGAGCCCTCTCGCGACATTCTAGGACGATTTGGTCGATACGATGACCCCTGGGAAAAAGAAAAAAAAAAGAAAAAAAAAAACCAACAAACAAATAAACACGCACCCGTGATTTGTCTTCTGGCAAAAAATACAAAATTCCACATTTTTGTAGATAGGAGCTTGAAACTTCTACAGTAGGGTTCTCTGATACGCTGAATCTGATGGTGTGATTTTCGTTAAGATTCTATGACTTTTAGGGGGTGTTTTTCCCCATTTTCTTAAATAAGGCAAATTTTCTCAGGCTCGTAACTTTTGATGGGTAGGACTAAACTTGATGAAACTAATATATTTAAAATCAGCATTAAAATGCAATTCTTTTGATGTAGCTATTGATATCAAAACTCAATTTTTTTGAGTTTTGGTTACTATTGAGCCGGGTCGCTCCTTAATACAGTTCGTTACCACGAACTGTTTGACAATAATGCTCAAGGCTAAATCAATAGTAAATATATTTAATAAAGATTAACTGCAAAGAATAACTATAGAAAAAAAGATAAGAAGCCAAACTAACAATAATTAATTAAGTTATAAGTGATAATAAAAATCAAAGATTCAATACAATAATGCATAAATTCTTTTCTTAAGACATTCTTCTGTAAAAGTTAACTTCAAAATAAAGATTGGCCTGTGGCCTGTGGCCCTTTACCCATTTAGCATAACTCAGGGTACGGTACTAAAAAGAGCAAAAAGCTATACAAAAATAACAGTTTTATTCAAATGAAAGCAAAGAGCGACATTAAATCTTAAAACGATCATAAATTATTCCTTAAATGAGTGGGTTTTGCCCCCTTTGAACCTTCTACTATTTACGCTACAATTTGAGTTTTGTTCCCAATTATTTAAGAACGTCTGTACGAACTCTGAGGAGCTAGAATGAATAAAAAATATTTTTCCCAATACCTCAAGAATCTATGATTTTATTAATGTACATTTGGCCTTAAAGAATAAAACTTTCCTTTCAAATGCTTTAAACGATAACTGGTGAACAAAACACATTATTACCATCAACTTCATTTGTTGTACATGAATAATTGCTGTTTAACTCTATTTAAACTTTAGCGTAAATAGAGTGGAGTTAAGAAGGTTGCAGCATCTCTTATGTAGGGAACAATTTTCGCTCGTTTTTACCCTTAATGCCAGAAGAAAGATCACGGATGTATGTCTATTTGTTTTCCCCCAGGGGTGATATCGCATAGACCCAGTGGTCCTAGAATATTCATTCGAATGGAAATTAAAAGTTATAGAACACAATTTAAGTGACCAAAAGGATTTGAGGGCAACTAGCCCCACTCCCCCGCTCTTTTTCTACAAAATCACCTGATAAAAATTCTGAGATAGCCGTTTTGCTCATCATAGATAAAAGGCTCATAAATATGCTTTTGAAGATAACATGACCTCCCACAGCCCCTGGGCAACAGTCTTTCAGTTATAAATTTGCCCATTGCTTACGTATAGTATTTGCTACAAGGAAAGTATACATACATATTTTGGGTGGAGGGGGGACAAGTCCTCTGATGAGAGATATTCCACGGGGAGACTTTTTATGGGAAGGGAAGTTTCCATGGGGTTGAACTTTTCAGGGGAAATTTTTACATTGGGGAATTCGCCAGAATTCCTATACAAAATTGTTTGATATGTCTTGCTTTTCCTTTGCCGATTCAGTTTCACGAGTGGAGATATTAAGGCTAATTGTTCGAGGTAATTTTTCACCGGAATTGAACTGTCCAGAGGATATTGCCTTGGGGAAGTTGGATATTTCCGTGGAGGTGAAGCCATGATTTCTCGCAATATTTAAAAAACTGATCAGTTATTAAATAAAAAAAATATGTTTCAATTTAAAGTAAGGAACAACGTTAAAACTTAAGACAAACGGAAATTAGGCTACTACGTATATGAGGGGTGTTGCCTCCTCCTCAACATCTAAATCTGCATGCTAAAGTCTAAATTTTGTACCAGTTCTCTAAGAACGACTCCTGAAACGCAATGATCGCTTAATTAGAACAATAAAAAGCTTTTTAAAGTACTAAAAGACTTTAGAATGAAGAGTGAGGTGGTAAGGAGGGGCAACCCTCTTGTATGCATCATAATTTCCGTTTGTCTTGAGTTTTAAGAAATTAAATAAAAAGTAATTTTTTTTTGTTCAATTGAAAGTAAGGAGTAACAATAAAACTTAAGCGAAACAGAAATTATTCCGTTTGCAAAAGGGCACTGCCCACCCCTCAATCCCTCACTTTTCACCCTAACTCGCTTTTCCCTCCCCAGCCATTGTATTTCAGAAGTTCTCAAAGAATTTGGAAAAAAGTTGAAATTTAGTGGAACGAGTAAAGTATTGAGGAGTGGGCACCACCCCTTACAAACAAAATAATTTCTATTCATTTTAATGTTGCTCCTTGCTTTCAGTTGAAAAAAACTTGTTTTTTATTTAATTTGTGATCGTTTTTCATATAATGCCAGGAATCACCTCCACCTTCCATGAACACAATCCTCAATGGAAATTCACTCCAATGTACCCACCCCCCATAATATTCCCCCGGACAATTCCATCCAGGCTAAAAATTTCTCCTGAATAATTTCCTGCGGACGATTTCGTCTGGAAAATTTTTCTCAGTCCGCTTTCATTTGAAAAACAAACAACTTTTTTCTATCTCTGATCCTTTTCCAAATCATACCGGAAATCTCTTCTCCCTCGAAAAATTTCCCAGAAGCTATCTTCCCCCACCCTCCTACCATTGAAAAGTCCCCCTGCAAAAAATTCTTCTCCCGTGGAGAATTTCTCCCCCAGAAAGTCCCTTCATGGAGAAATTTCTCCAACAGAAATTCTACCTCTGGAAAAAAAATTTCCCAGACAATTGCAACCACTAAAATATCCCTGGACAAATCCCCCGGAAAATTTCCGCATGTAAAGCCGAGTCGCCAAAGAGAAAGTAAGACAAAAAAAAGATTTCGTATAGGAAATTCCTCCATGTAAAATTTCCAATAGAAAAATCACCCCCAAATACTTCCCTCCCCACGGAAAATTCTCCCTGAGGAAAACGAAAAAAACTTCAAATCCGTGATCAAGTCCTTTATTCTGACAAAAAAACAAAATTTCACATTTTTGTAGATGGGAGCTTGAAATCCCCAAAACTCTTATCAAAATTACGTTTGTTATAGTTTCGGTTACTATTTGGCCAAGTCACTCCTTCAAACAGTCTATGCTTACTTATATTTAAAAATTGTTTTATTCAGTAAATCCAACCACACATCATTGATTTATAATGATACGAAAAGCATATTTTTTTTTAATTATTGTTTTTTATTGGAGTTAAACAATGGAGAGCTCAAATGGCCAATTTTGTGTTCTAAAAATAAATAAATATGAAGATCAAAAACAACACGACTTGTACCTACATAAAATACTGTCACACTATGCACTCGTCAATCTACGAACAATATTGAGGTAACACTAGGGGAATTAAGGAAAAACAACAAGAATAAGAAAAGGAGACATTAAGTTATTTCCTACAACTCGTTTGGATTGTCACTCGATAATGAAGATATAAAATATACCTTATACCTGCTATGGACGGACACCAAAGGACAAAGAGGGGCTTTGATGTATTCATGGTGATATCAGGGATGGGTGGGTATGTGAGGTTGGAGGAAATACAAAAATCCCGAAGAAAAGAAAAGCTGTAAAGACTCAACCCTACGGCACATGACGACCCTCCTCCCAGTTAGAGTGGATTGTTTGAAGTTTTGCAGGATAAATTGGTAGAAGAGCGTGTGCTGACTGTATGTAATTCTTAAGGTATTTTTTTGTATTGTCTCTATTTATTTTTTTTGCTTTTGTGAGTGCATGCTACCAGGATGGTCGAACAAATGAAGTACAAAAAAATTGGAGGTGTTTTTCTATGGGAGAGATTTTTTTAAACTTAAAGAGGGAAAGGGAATGATCAGACTAGGGAGGGATTTTGTTAAAGTGCAGTTGACAGCTTATATTGTAACTTGTAACAGCTCCTAAAAGATTGGCTTACTAAACTAAATTAAAAACAATTTGCTTTCTGATTGTTATAACATCAATCATTACACGTCCCTTCTTATTTTATTTAAAACTTGAAAGTATCAGGGCCTTCAAAATAAAAGATGTTTCACCCTCTAGACCCATGTTTTGTCCATTCATACATGAAAACTACGAATTCCCATGGCTATTCCTTTTGGTTGTTACAAAAATAATAAGTTGTTAAAGAAGCAATGCCTTTTGTCAGTGACACGACGTCGGACCGGGAAAATAAATAAGGCTTTTATCCGTAACATTTGAGACACTACTTACTTACTTTCGGCGGGAACCAGACGATGAACTGTCCTGCCCAGTACAAACGGATTTCGGAATTACTTCCGACGATCAGTTCGATCTGTCAGCTGTAGCTTTCCTGGTGGTCTTCAGCCAGCCCCTCTTCCATCTCCAACCATGCCTCCAGAAGCTTCCCCATAGTTCAAATGTTTTATTTGAATTTTTAACCAAGATTCTTCTTTTGTCCTCTCCGCTGTCGTTTCCAAAAGGTTACTGGCTCACAACAATTCGAACATTAAAAACACATTAATTTAAAACACAAATACACCTGTAAATGAAATACCCAGCTTCTTAAGCTGCTTAGTGTCGTGTGTTTTATAGTTTGGTTTTTACTGATTTTTCTGCCTAAAAATTGCTAATACTAAAAATTGGATTTTTTAAATTTTTTATACACTCATATAAACACACACAGAAATCAAGTAAAATTGTGCTCTCTTTCTATGAGAAAGGTTTTACCGGCTTATAGACGGACATTAAAGTACCAAGGACAGTCCAAAGGGAATCTGATTATATGATTTGATTAAGTGGATGTTTACACAACTATATATATATATATATATATATATATATATATATATATATATATATATATATATATATATATTATATATATATATATATATATATATATATATATATATATATATATATATATATATATATATATATATATATATATATATATATATATATATATATATATATAACATATATATAGTTGTGTAAACATCCACTTAACCAAATCATACAATCAGATTCCCTTTGGACTGTCCTTGGTACTTTAATGTCCGTCTATAGGCCGGTAAAACCTTTCTCATAAGAAAGAGAGCACAATTTTATTTGATTAATTTCAACCCGAGCTACTATAATTGGTCGTTATGAAAATATAGCAGGCCTAGTAGTTATAAAATTTAACCGAAGGGCAGATGAAAAAAACGTGTGAAAGCTTTTGTTAAACAAAGCCCATTTACACTAAATGAGGGTTTCGTATTGTTAAATTCAAGGGTATGTTAACCCTCACCTATCCCGACTTGTTATTAACCTGTGTAAACGAATGTGTATACAAACCGCTCCAAAATTCCAGGTTTCTGTCCACATCTATTGTGTTCACATTCAAACCAGGCTTGGTAGAACGCAGAAGTTATAGTAATTAAATTGTTTCTATTGAATTTTTGATTATATATGATTATTAAGGACTAACAAAAGGATACCTTTGCAATGCAATTGAACTACAATCCCTTTTGTTTCTTTGCGGCTTTTGTTAAAAAATGAATATACAGAGACGTCCTGTTGGGAGGAGTAGAACCCCTTTCTAATCTCTAAGAGAGAATATATACTATCCTAATATGGAAGCTTATTGTTTGATTCAAGATTTCATTTGATTAGCTAGTTTATATTAGCATTTTTCTTGCCCAGTAGTCGAGCTCGTCTCTCCATTTGGGCAAGTTGAAGATTTTGATGAATATGAAGTTTTGAATAAATGAATCTGAAATTTAAAATAATTGAAGTCAAACACAAGAGACTGCCATCGTTGAGAGTTCAATCACCACTGAGCCACATCGACCTCCTTTACTACTGAGCTGCACCGACCTCCTTTACTACTGAGCTGCACCGGTCCCCAACAAATTTTTCATAACAAATTTCAATTTTAATGTAACTTTGACACCTATACAATAAATCGAATAGAACAAATGGAAAATTAGCAAATTAGCATTACCCCCCCCCCCCCTCTTCTCCCAGAAATTTTTTTCTGAATAAAAAGCAAATAACAACATTAAACACAAATAAATTTTCTAAGCGTTTTGTAAATCTTTTACTGTAAAACCCCGTGGAAAATATCACCCCACCCCCTGAAAAAATCCTCGCACTAGCTATTAGGATTTCTCATTGGATGGTTTGTAGACTAAAATAGAACTACCAAGAAATTTAAAATTGTATTCTTGTATTTTTTTTTTCTGACTTGAACCTCAGCCTTCCAATGGTTATACCTCCTTTCTTTTCAGAACTTCTACTGTGTTCAAAGGCGCCAATTTATGAAAACGTAGAAGGTAAAGCTACTAAAAAAAAATACGAAAAAAATTATTTCTAAGAATCTACGGGGGTATTTTTTCATTCTTTTAATAAAAATACCTAAAATGTTTTTAAAAGCTAAAGGGACAATTGCTCCCCAGGCTCAGCACTCCTAATTTTCTCCATGAGTGTGCCCACCGTTTACCCTCAAAACTCTTGAAGCCTACATAGAATAGTGTAGTTAGGTAATCGTAGAATCAAACTTATTACCAATTCGTGATTATTGGAACCTGACAAAATTGTTCAATAAAAATATTCTATCTCGTATTATCAGAGACTAAAAAAATGTGAATTTTCTTACAAAATGGAATGAAACTATTAAGCCATCCAAAGCCCTCCTTTGAATTTTAGGAACTGACCGTAATTGATTGAAAAAGATATTTCTAAATAAGGGAGACAATTCTTACCATTAGAATTTTGTGTCTGATTGTCGATTTTCAACAATCAGGAAAGTTGTGAGAATACAAATAATATTGAGTCCCGTCAACGACTGTAAAGGTGAAATTCTGAAGAAAAGACTTTAGAAGCGGAATCAATAATTTCTTCAGATATGATACGTAGTTTTTTTACTCGAAAAAACCATTTACCAGGGTTGAAACACACTGAACCTGAAACAAACTGAATTCGCAAGCTGAAACACTGAAAAAAAACATATTTACTGAAAATGAAAAAATAAACATATAGGTGAGTAAATAATTCAAAACAATTGTAATTTAGCGGCTTCCATAAAAAGAAAAGAGTATTAGCAATCATCGGTGGCTGCTTTAAGGCATTTTAAGCCCTACATATGTAAATGCATTCAATAATCAAACAACTCGCGGTAATGAATTAAAAGTGGGGAGCGACTTGGCCCAATAGTAACCAAAACTCTAAAACGAATTTTTTTTTATATCACTAGATACATCAAAGGAATCGGGTTATAATACTGATTCCAAATATATATAAAAAATTTCAAACGTAATGTTACCCATCAAAAGCTACGAATAACTCTGCCTTATTTTCAAAAAAGGAGAAAACGCCACCAAAAAGTCAAGGGACCTAATGAAAATTACATTATTAGATTCAGTATATCAGAGAACACTATTTTTGAGGTTAAAGCTCCTAGCTTCAAACATGCTGAATTTTTTCACCAGAAGAAAGAAAAAGGATTCATTCTTCTTTTTTTCTTTTTTCCACAAGGGCTTCGTATCGATACAATGATCCAAGAATATCGGGAGGGGGTTCATTAAAATGAAAATTGCCAATTTTTTCAATATATATGGAAGATCCAATAGGGTTGACATGACCCCTTGCAGCCCCTAAAGAATTATAGGGTTGACATTACCCCTCGCAGCCCCTGGAGAAAGGGCGATAAGTTATGCAATTTGCCCATTGTTTACATACAGTCCCGTTATTGGTAAATATATGGACATTTTTGTGAAAGTTTTTTTTTGTGGGTGTATAGAATTTTAGAAATTAACGATCAGAAACTGAATAATAAAAAAAAAAACAATATTTCAAATGAAAGTAAGAAGAATCTTCCGGGGGAATTTTCCGCAGGAAACTTTCCTGGGGGATTCATTGGAGGGGCATTGTTCGGGGGATGTTACGTGAGACCTTAAGGAGGGGGGAGGGCTGACAAATTTCCTAACACTATTTGAAAAAAGACCTGAAACTAAACACAAAAACAAATTTTTTCAACTGGAGGTAAGGAACAACGATGAAACTTAACACGGACAAAATTAATTTTGTATATAAGGAGGACTGCCATCCCTCTTTACGCCAAAGTTTGACTTTATGCCCTCATTCATTAAGAACGACTCCTGAAACACAAAGAATGCTCTTTTAGATACTGTATATTTGGCAAGAAGGAGGGGGGTTTAAATAGCAAAACTTGCGTGTTTTCCTCAAATAAAAAATAAATAGGATGGATTTTTTTCTAACGTTTTTCTTTGTTTTCCATTTCCAAGAAAAACTGACCAGGTACATTATTAGATTTGGAACCTCCGGGATCTTGCTCCCCTGAAATAACAACATTTTACCATTTTTTAGTATTTTTTTTTACTCTGAGCCCTACACTTATGGTTACAGGAAGGGGAATAAAAACTAGAATATCTACAGAACCTATCAAAGATGAAAAAAGTATCAAAACCACATTAGTTTCGTCCTTTTAGTACTTTACATCTTATAGGTTATCTTCACACAGAAATAACTAATTGAAATTTATTGCACATCTGTGTTTGAAACTTTTAACTAATCAGTTAATATTCTATACGTGCTCTGTTTTATATAAACGTTCAATTCTAGACACATTTAAGGAGGGCTATTAATTGGAGTTCTCTTAATGATCGTTTCTAATCGCTACCATGATTTTGTGAACAAATTGGCATTAGATTAATTAAAAATTCGGAGTTTGTTACAATCAATTTAATACTGTCTACGAGAGAAGAGTTGTTAAAGCTGCTAAGTTTCATAACAAGTGCCAACGTAGAATATTAATTTAAAACTTTAAAGGATAAGAAAGGAGTCTTGTAATACGAAATGTTTTGGGGTTATTAAAGTTAATTTTTAATTTGGTAATCTTGTGCAACCAGTCCCCTTAGAAACTACTTACCATAAGTACAAAAAGAGTAATACCATTCGATTCTCCGTCAAGAGTGTTATTTTGAAGGGGAAGGTACCACCAGCAAATTTAGAAGGACACTTTTCTTGTACTTCCATGGAAAAAGTCCTATTGCCCTTCCTAGGTTTCGTAAAATGCCACTTCTCGTATCATCATTAAAAAAAGGAAAACAAATCCTTGCCCCCTAAAATTTCCTGAATTGGCACCCTTAGCTCTTAGCTCTTCTTGCCTCGTCACAAGTGCCATATGAGCTCTTAGCTCTTGTTTTTACGATCTTGTTTCTGACGATTTTGGTCTTTATTTGATTTTTTTTAGGATGATTAGAAGATGAAATACTAACGAAGAGCTCTAAACTGACAGGACTAGCCATAATAAACATTCACCAAAATACTGAAGTAGACATCGACCGTGTAATAAATAGATATGGCGGTTGTGGAAATACAGAAATAGACTTTTCTTATAAAATTGTGAATTCCGTAACTGAAGCAAAATGTAAAGAACTTTAAAAATTGGAAAGATACGCTACGTTGTTATGAAAAGTAAAATTTTTTATTAGTAAATCTTTGAGATTTCGTCAAAGTTGACACTGTTTATTAAAAAAATATTTTTGAAAAGAAACAGTTATTAGTTAATGCTTTATTGACTATACTTAAAACCCTAGTTTTAAATTTCTTCTGTGCATTTCTATCTCGTCGGCCTGTTTTTCTTGATACACCCCCAAAAGAACTAGTATTTAATGTTTAATATGTGTTTTACGAATATACAAGTTATATCTTTACCTTCAATTCCTACTCTTCATTACTATCATAGTTACTAAGCGATGCCATAAAGTTAAGCAGCATGCTAAATGGTTTGACCTATACAAATTGTCACAAAGAGTGCACGGCCCCTAAGGATTGTTCAAGATCAATCTTTTTTTGACAATAAAAAGCTCACCTCACTCCTTAAAGCGGTCAGAAGTTCAAAGGCAAAAAATTATGCAGAAAATATTAAATATTATATTTTTTTTATAGATGATGAACAGCTTTTTTTTTATGGCGGGACAGTTTTCATAACTTACTATTTTTGAATCAATATTTTTACACCATTTCAATTTTAACAGATTTATTAGAACTTTAACCCTATACAGATTTTAGATTAAATTTACGACCATTTCGACTATCTACCTACGACACATAATTGTCGAAGTTCCCTTTAAATTGCAAGTATTTTTTTGTTCACAAGTTTATTGAAGTAACCTACTATGTGCTCCCCTCCTAAAGAAAATCCTGGATCCACCCCTGATTGGGTTTAATCCTGTAAACAAAAGTCAGGCAAATAATTTCTTAGACGACACTACTTTTCTATTTATAGAATTTAAGAGAGAATAAACGGGTGTAATTAAATAAAACAGTGGAACAATAAAAACTTTAAATAATAAAAATCTAAATATATTGACTCCACGTCCAGGAGCCTTTATCAAAGGAATAAAAGAAGTCAAATTTAAACTAAATTCAACTAAACAAATAAAGAAAAGGACAAAAAAAAACAAATAAAACTCAGGGTTATAAGATGCGAGTTTTATTTATTTATTTTATTTTTGGTTTTCTTTTTATTTACATGTTGTGTTTAATTTAGTTTAACTTCAATTTCTTTTTTTTCCCGCTGATGAAGACTCCCGGAGGTGTCCCGGAGCTTCTCGTCCTTGCTAGTGTCTATTTTCATGATTAAAGAGAAGTTATTCATACAATGAATATTTATATAGCAAACATAAAAAAGTGCTTATTCGTAAAAACAATCAGAAAATTTAATAAAAAAATCAATCATACAAATTTTAATGTTTAGAAAATTATACAAAAAATGGTAATTTGTTTATATTCAAAATAAAGCCCTACTTAGAAGGTTTTCATCTGTATACGAGGATGGCTAAGTGAATCTACTGGGGGGCTGGCACGTACGCGGGGGGCCTCCAGGTCCAGGCCCCTCCCCCTCTAAATCTCACAATTTTCTTATTTTCCCATAATTTTGTGACACTTCTCAAAGAATAAGGTGTTTGAAGGATTCGGGCCCCGATCCTCGAAAAAAAATCTTGCGTACGTGCCTGACTTGGGTGGTAAAGCTTACAACTAATGAAAATGTGGCAATAATATTTATTTGAAACATATCTTTGTTGTTCAGACTCTTAAGATTGATGTTAACCAATTCACAAATTTATCCCACATAGAGTTTAGTAGTAAAAATGTTATTAAGATATTTAATAGCTTTTCATTATTTTTAATGGCTGAAAATTTCATACAAAAGAGCCAATCAGGCTTTGCTTTCTTTTAACTTGCTTAAAATTTTCTTTTTGGGAGAACCCACACAAATTGTCAGTAAAAAAACCGGTGGAGCTGAAGCTTCCCTTTTAACATGGAAGTATAGGACAATAATCTTTTTTTTTCTTTTGTTATCCTCTTTAGCCTTAAGATTATCGATTCTGCTTGTCTCCGTAAATAGGTAGTTAAGTCAAATATAACAGTATTTTAGGCTTCTACCTTAAAATTGGCTTTATTTGAACCATATTTTCCAATTATTAATTTCCTCTCATTTTGGTGTTTCTGTTCTGATTCTGCTTGTTATCTTGTGCGTTCCTGCGAACATGCCACGTGTGTTGCTTTTGTTTTCTTCTGCAAATCTTCAAATGAATAATCCCCGGGCCGCTATTGATAAATAATCCCCATGAGGATGCATTAGACCATGTGTGGTGAATCTGTTTGTTTTTTTTCAAGCGGTCCCCTTGCCCTCTCTAAAATGTCGGTCACCCTAAACTAAATTCCCAGGAAATGGGTGATACAGGGCCGTACCCGTGGGGAAACGGGTCAGTGATTTACCCCCCCCCCGAAAATCTTATTCCAACCCGTAAAAGCCTAACAAATATGTATACAAACAAAATTTAGACGTGTTTTTTTAAGTATACTTATAAACCCCCAAACAAAAACTCCCTCCCCCTCTCGAAAAAAAAACACACTGGATACGTTCTGGGGTTGATGATATATTTGAATTCACTAATTTAAAAAAAAAAGAGAATAATAATCTGATGCCATATTTGGAATAACCATCACAAAAATAGGCAGGCTTAAGTTTCCAGATCCACGGGCCTAATATTCCATTTAGAATGTTCTAGTAACGTTTCGGTCTAATGCAATGTAGGGTTCAGAGTAGACAACATATATTAATACAGCCTTGACCCATTTGTTCACTGAAACGGGCAATACGTCTCAACAACTACAATCGATTTATCCCTCTCCAAACTTTCTTAGATCTTAAACTATTGGATGTACCATGATCAACTCTGCTATACTAATCAATTACACATGAGGGTCAACTGAAATTAATATCCTGAATATAAACAAAACACTTACAATCAAAAGCGTACACAAGTGTTATTTTACGGATGGGGTACTACCTTATAAGGGAGGAGGCTATTTAAAATAAGATGGCGGTATGCTACTAGCAATATTATGTGGCAGCACCAAT
Organism: Artemia franciscana; assembly: GCF_032884065.1. NCBI lineage: Eukaryota > Metazoa > Arthropoda > Branchiopoda > Anostraca > Artemiidae > Artemia > Artemia franciscana. The sequence continues at coordinate 7,468,676 of NC_088878.1, read as the reverse complement.
TCCTGAATTTTTTGTTTCGAGAGGTTATTTTTTTTCGAGGCGCAGGGGTTACACAAAAACTTAAAAACGCATAAATAATTTGTTTATGTGCATTTTTATTCCGTTTTTACGAGTAGGATGAACATTCCAGGGTAGGGGGGATAAAACCCCTAACCCCCTGGATACGACCTTGCTATGTGGAAAATACCAAAAACAAGAAGAACAATAGGGAATTTCACAAAACAGTGGAAAACAAATTAGAATGAATATTTCGGCCCTAAGTCCAAGGGCCGTCCTCAGCAATACAAATATATAATAAAAAACAACTTAAAAGAGGATAAAATCAATAAAACTAAAATGAACAGTTTTTCATTGTGTCTATGTATACAAATATTAATGTAGCAGAATCCGAGAAATTATTAGAAAATAGAATAAATGAAAATTATTACTTAATAGAAGTTTCAGCAACAGGATTAGACTGCGACGTTTTAATGACCTTGGTTAAACTTTGCAACAAGTATTTCCAATTCCGTAATTCTTTCTACCAACAAATAAATGGCTTCCCATGGGTGCGCCTCTCTCTGGGTTACTAGCGAATATTTATGTAGAGTATATTGAAAATTGGGCATTAAATTCATATTTTTTGAAACATATCTTTTGGGGACATTACATGGATAACGTAATTTCACTTTGGAACTAACGGGGAAAATACGGGGAAAATACTAACGGGGAAAACCCCTAAGGAAACTTAGGGGTTTTTTAGATAACCTTAATACATATGATAGGAATTTACAGTTTACCTTAGAAATTGAAATTGCAAATAAGATCTCATTCCAGATGTTCTAATTATTCGTAACTTAGATGAACTCAATTTTACTATTTACAGAAAACCAACACAAAACAATACATATTTACATTTTGATTCAAACCACCCCCCACAAGTTAAAAGAGGTGTTGTAATATCTCTCGTTGATCGTGCCCTAAACATTTGTTCTAATTCCTACATCACAGCTGAACTAGACTTTATCAGTGACATACTTTTTGGAAATGGGTATCCTCTTTTATTTATTAATAATACAATTAACCGTAGAGTGGAAAGACACTCCCGTAAAATCAACGATAATTCATAATGTGAGAATCCCGATAAGCCCAAAACATAATTTACCTCTCATATATCCCAAAAATCATATATCCCTAGAAATCTTAAAAAAGTATGCACACAAAAGAATCTGTATGTTGTATTTACCAATAACTTGAAAATCGTAAATCTCCTAAATTAAGAGTTTGTTTAGAACCATTTTCACCATAACTTGGTAATTCAAACCGTAACTACTTCAATTACTTAATTAATTTGCCTTAATTTATCGAGACTATTGGTTGATTGCGACATGTTTTATTTTTTTAACGATTCACAAAATTATATTTTTGGGCTTAAAAAGGAAACACAATGTTTCCCATCAAATTTTAACTAATGCGGTGATTAGGCAACGATGGCTTCCGCTTGTTAATATGAACCACACAATCCGTAACTGTTCCTAAAAAAAGAAGGGTATTAAATCAAGTCTATTAACTCAGGGGTGGACTGCTTACTACCATTTAACTACCCATCTAAGGGTATAAAATCACAAAAAGTTTCCTCGCTGGTCAACCTAATTAACAATTTCTTTAAACTATATGTGAATCAAACAAAAAAGAAACCTTCCACGTACTATCCTTAATTAGCTAAGTTTATAACTATTCACCAAAAATATTATGTTGCCAGGTTTATTAGCCAAAATAGTTACCGCGTAATTTAGCCTTTTGTACCCATGCTAAGTTATATATCAGGTGTAATTAGTAAACCTAAGTTTATGGTTATGATTGCAAATTCATACTGAATCACAAACACGGGCAAGTTACTCATAAACAGTTAATTGTGCGCTAATTGGTAATTAATAGGAAAAACATGTTTGAATGTGAACAAGGGTGGAGGGAGGGGATCCCAGTTCTAAGGTTCCCAATCAAGGTGTTTAATGCTAAGACCAAAAATTGCTATCCATTCCAAAGACGTGAAAATGGAGACGGGTTTAGTTTAGGTTAAATTAGTTTAAACTCAAGATTGTCCTAGTTTAAAAATTACTATAGAATATCTTAAACCTCTCTCGAATAGCTGGTATTTGCCAAGCATTAGCTCAGACCCTGTTTCTAGGCTGAGACCCACATGTGCCTCCAGAGGCACCCAGGGCATCAATAAGGACCCAACAATCTTCTCGTTGGTTTTTGATGCCTGTATATCCTCCACAGAGGCTGGATTGACGTGTGCAGATTATCTAGATTGTTTTGGTCCATCAGTCGCAGGTTGTTTCTGATTCTGTCTCTGCAACCTCTGATTACCAGTGAAGCGTTGGGAAACTCATCCTAAAAGTCATAGAATCTTAATGAAAACTCACCATCAGATTCAGTGTATCAGAGAACACTACTGCAAAGGTTTCAAGCTCCTATTTGCCAAAGTATGGAATTTTGTATTTTTTGCCAGAAGAAAGATGACGGATCCGTGTTGATTTGTTTGTTTTTTTTTTTGTTTTTTTTAGTCTGTTGGTTCTTATATTAAAATCAAATTGCCATCGAGCCATTGGCTAATTGGAGACAAAACTGAGACACATAGTCTGAGTGAGAGGCGTAAGTCTTTTTCAGGATTGTATAAAAAATGATGTCATTTTCATTTGTTGTTAAATATTGTCTATCATCGATCCATCCATCCTAGAGTAGGATGAATATGATACATAACCATAGAACTAAGGGATGATCGAGACTTTTGGCTTGACTCATGACGAACAATGTTGACTAGAAACAAAAAAAGGGGCGGACTGAATTTGCTTGGACTCACAAGCAAACAAGTGACCTAAGCCTAATAAGCTTGCTCACTTAGAGTCTCATGACAGACAAAAACACATTTTTCTTTGTTCTGTTTCTTTAAACTTTCATTCCAGGGATGATCGCAACGACCCAGTGGTTCTAGAATATCGGGAGAAGTTCCATTCGAACAGAAATTAAAAGTTGTAGTGCTCTTTTTAAGTGACCAAAAAATTGGAGGGCAACTAGGCCCCTCCCCTCCCTCTCCCTTGTTTTCTCAGAATCGACCGATCAAAGTTTTGAGATAGCTATTTTGTTCAGCATAGTTGAAAGGCCGAATAACTATCCCTTTGGAGATATCATGATCCCCCACAGCCCCTGGGGAAAGGTCATTAAATTAAAAACTTGTCCGTTGTTTACGTATAATATTTATTATTAGTAAGTACGCATACATTTTTCGGGGGGGATGAATTTTCTGCTGGTGGGATTTTCCACAGGGATTATTTTCTATGGGCAGGGAAGTTTCCAGGGAGTGAGTTTTTCAGGGGAAATCTTATACTGAGAGAATTAGCCAGAAATCCTTTACGAAATTCGTTTTATGTCTTGCTTGCTCTTTGCTGACTCAATTTTACGCGAGGATATGTTAAGGGTAATTGTCCGGGGTAATTTTTTAACAGGGCGGAATTCCCTAGAGAATAAATCCGTGGGGAGGAAGGATTTTTCCTTGGAGCTGTAGCCAGATTTCCCGGTATTATTTAAAAACGATCAGAGATTAAATAAAAAAAAGTTTTTTCAACTGAAAGTAAGGAGCAACATTAAAACTTAAAACGAACTGAAATTATTACGTATATGGGAAGGGCACTCTTCCTCAACACGGCGCTGTTTACACAAAAGTTTATTAGTACTTAAAAAAAAATCTTCTTATTGTTCTAATTAAAGGAGCATGGGAATTGGGACAGAGTTCAAACTATAGCATAAAGAGTGAGGTATTTAATAGCCAACAAAGATGCCAACGCGTTGTGCTTATTTGAAACTGTTGAGTTATCAGTATCTTATATTGCTGTGCTTACCACACACACACACACACACACACACACATATATATATATATATATATATATATATATATATATATATATATATATATATATATATATATATATATATATATATATATATATATATATATATATATATATATATATATATATATATATATATATATACATATATATATATATAAATAAATAAATAAATAAATAAAATATATATATATATATATATATATATATATATATATATATATATATATATATATATATATATATATAAATATATATATATATATTTATATATATATATATATATATATATATATATATATATATATATATATATATATATATATATATATATATATATATATATATATATATATATATATATATGTAAACAGTGAATACTATATATAATGTTAACTTATAGTTATTCTATTTTGAAAATTAGAAATACACTTGTTTCCGAGTCATGTTGTAAATATATTAGGAAATTACGGGAGATATAATAAAAGCTTGGAATTTTGGGAACAGGCAGTGAGGTCAAAAGAAGATGGGTGTTTTCCTTCTTTTTATATTTATACACTATTTATATCTAGATTTATTCACTGGAAATATGCACTATTGGACCTCCCCCAGAGTTTCGTAAATTGACGCCAATGGGAACAGGGCTACTAAGTATTTTAGGTTGCCCAACAGATTTCTACAATAAGAACCACATCAGAATATGCAAGTAGAGTTTAAGCTTTTTTTCTGCAGCGAACGTGCCTCCTGAGTAAGATTAAATTGACCTCGATCCTTCCAAAATATACGGAATTTTACTTCTAGTAGGGTCAACATACCATACTGAAGTGGGGGGGGGGCAAATGATTTTTAAAGAAGTAAAACATAGGGAACAGCGCACCTAGTAGTGTTAAAGAGGAAATTCACCAAATGAAGGGGGGCCAGAATTCATTAATGTAGTCACAAAAATTTAATCTATCGAGGGCATCCCCTCCCCCCCCCAAAAAAAAGGGCTCTCGTGACATCTGGAAACCATCGTTAAAGATTATTCTGATTTACGATAAACAAAGGCCTACATATTACTAATAGCCCAGAAGTTTCAAATGTGTGCGTAAAGTATTGACTGCTGAGCTCATACATGATTCAAATCATACACTTATATTTAGTGTTTATTAGTGATCTGTATAATGTATTAAATAGTATTATATAGTGTAGCTTATATTTAGTAACTTCAAACGTGAACATGTTAGCATCTTTTGGTATATTTACATGAACTATATACACTATTTTGATTAAATGTAATTTAAAACGCAAACCTTGGTCTCCTAAATTTTGTAAGTCCAAACTAAAACTTGTCAAACATGAGCACTAGATGTAAAAGTTAAATTTTGAATCTTTCCAAACTAAATAATAATACTACTACTAATAATAATAAATAATAATACTAATAATAATAATGCTAATACTAATAATACTAATAAAAATGCATCCATCTAGAAAGAAATTTTAGAAAATATTTATGTAAAAAGAAAAGAGAGATGAACTTTCAAAACTCCGTAATCTTTTATCACTTCTGCATTATGTACTCGTAGAGCTGTATGAATTTCAGTTTGATGTGAAGTGCATTTTTTTGTCCTTTTGTTAGTTTAAGGTGTTAGGTGGTCATGGTGGTGGTTTATTTGATGGGGCTTAAGTTTCACTATCCATAATTTGTTCGGGAATTCTTTGAGTGTCTTTGCCCAAAACTATGCATGAGGTTAGGGCTTGGAATTCCATTGCGTAATTTATCTTCCGGGTCGGAATATTAGCGGTTTTCTCATGTAATACTCCTTTACAAAATAATTATTTACTCATACAACGATATTGTTTCAAATCTTGAAAGGCACCTATTAAAGATTTAACGCGGCTCTTTATAGCAATCAAACAGGTGCTGCTTTAAAGATAATCGTTCTTCACTGCTTTAATATCTTATGAGAAATGGGTAGACAGGAAGTTCATGGGTCGCGCTGATTCTATGGGAAAACCAATAAATAGGTATAACAGTTTAGGATGAGGGCATGAGAACCGGTAAACGTACTTATTGGAGAACATTTTGTATTTACTAGGAAGTTCAACGAGGGGGTTTGAAGTCTTAACTATATATTTATCCTCCTAACATTTTGTAGGTTTATAGATGGCCTATCTTAGGTATACACTTTGTTTTCCTGTGTCTCTATTCGGGAATACAACTTCAAGAAAACGCTTTTTCAGTTCCCCTGTTCATCATGCTTCATTTGTGTGGAACCATAGACTAAGAAATTTGTTTTAATTGAAGGTTTACAGAGGGATTTTGAACTCCTGGAAACCTCTACAGTTTGCTCGTTAACTTTTCAAAGGGTATCCCATTGCCTCTATGCGGTATATGCAACTTTTTTTTGCCTCAATCCCTATCCTATTTTATATATATATATATATATATATATATATATATATATATATATATATATATATATATATATATATATATATGTATATATATATATATATATATATATATATATATATATATATATATATATATATATATATATATATATATATATATATCTATATATATATAAAAATAAGTTGTCTGTGTGTGGATCTGTGGATCAGGTGACGTCATGTTTGTCCGCATATGACGTCTGAATTATTTCACACTAATACAAAAGAAGAAAAAAACTAAAAAAGGTAAAAACTACAAAAAAAACTAAAAAGAAAAAAAAACTAAAAAAGCTAAAAAACTAAAAAAAACTAAAAAAAGGTAAAAAATCTAATAACTAAAAAAAAAACTGAAAAAAAATAAAAAAAGGCAAAAACTACAAAAAAAATAAAAACTAATAAAAAAACTAAAAAAGCTAAAAAACTAAAAAAACTAAAAAAAACTAAAAAAAGGTAAGAAACTAAAAAAAACTAAAAACTAAAAAAGAAAAAAAACTAAAAAAAAGGAAAAAACTGAAAAATAAAAGAGAAAAAGAAAACTAAAAAAATATGAATAAATATATATAAAAATAAGTTGTTTGTGGGTTATGTCTGTCTGTCTGTCTGTCGAGTGACGTCGTGTTTGTCCGCATATGACGTCTGAATTATTTCACACTAATACAAAAGAAGAAAAAAAACTAAAAAAGGTAAAAACTACAAAAAAAACTAAAAAGAAAAAAAACTAAAAAAGCTAAAAAACTAAAAAAAAACTAAAACAAGGTAAAAAACTAAAAACTAAAAAAAACTGAAAAAACTAAAAAAAGGCAAAAACTAAAAAAAAACTAAAAACTAATAAAAAAACTAAAAAAGCTAAAAAACTAAAAAAACTAAAAAAAACTAAAAAAAGGTAAAAAACAAAAAAAAAACTAAAAACTAAAAAAGAAAAAACTAAAAAAAAGGAAAAAACTGAAAAATAAGAGAAAAAGAAAACTAAAAAAATATTAATAAATATAAAAAATATAAATATAAATATAATATAAATTAGCAATCAACAAAGCACCGAGACACAAATGACGACCGGGACACAGGGAGTATAAATGACGACCAGGACATAAGTAAAAAAAAAACTAAAAAAAACAAAAAAATGGTAAAAACTACAAAAAAACTAAAAACTAATAAAAAAACTAAAAAATCTAAAAATCTAAATAAACTAAAAAAGAAAAAAAAGAAAAAAGGAAAAAAATAAAGGAGAAAAACAAAACTAAAAAACGAATGTATATACAGACCGGGACACCGGGATACAAATGACGACCGGGACAAAGGGAATATAAATGACGACCGGGACACAGGGACACAACTACAATGGGGACGCCGGGGGGCACAGGGGGATATAAATGACGACCGGGACACCGGGACACAAGGAATATAAATGACGCCCGGGACACTCAAAGAGAAATCACAGACTGGAACACCGGGACACAAATGACGACCGGGACACAGGGAATATAAATGACGACCGGGACACAGGGACATAACTACAAAGGGGACGCCGGGGTGCACAGGGGGATATATAAATGACAATGGCGACTCAGGGAATGGTCGATTAGCAATCACCATCAACAAAGCTCAAGGGCAATCATTAGAATCATGAGGTATAGATCTGAATACGGATTGTTTTCCCATGGACCATTATATGTTGCATGTTTAAGAGTCGGTAAACCTGAAAATCTATTTATATGCACAGACAATGGGACAGCAAAGAATGTTGTATATTCGCAAGTTTTACGTAGTTAAAAACATATATATATATATATATATATATATATATATATATATATATATATATATATATATATATATTCACAGGTGGGACATAGGGACACAACTACAATGGCGCGTAACTAATATGGCGCGTAACGACTTACGCGCGCGGGGGGGCTTGGGGGGGGCGCGAAGCGCCCCCACCAACTTGGTGTTGGGGTGGCGCGAAGCGCCACCCCAACAGCTAGTATATATATAAAAATAAGTTGTCTGTCTGTCTGTGGATCTATGGATCAGGTGACGTCATGTTTCGGCTGACGTCATGAAATTAGTTGCCGTCATTTTTGCTTTGAAGGTGACGTCATTCAAGTTATATAAGACATATGTTCGCGTAGAAATCTATTAATGTTTAAGTTTACAATGACTGATGAAGATGCTCAAAGAGTCTATGGGCACACGTAAAAACATTAAAATTAACTACAAATATGCGTGTCCGATTGCAAAACGATGACTCTGGTCAAACATTTTCAGATCAATTGCTGGCAATGGGAAACGGAAAGCTCCCAGTAGACTCAATTTCAGGACGTATACAACTACCTGCTGATTTCTGTAATTTAGTGACGTCCAAAAATGAATTGATTGAAAAAGTATTTCCGAATATTCTAAAAAATTATAAAAATAATAAATGGCTAAGTGAAAGAGCGATTCTCGCACCCAGAATATAGACGTCCACGAAATCAACAATATTGTTTTGACCAAGATTCAAGACCAGGCAGTCCTTTACAAGTCAGTCGACACAGTTTTGGAACCAAATGAAGCGGTTAATTATCCATCTGAATTTTTAAATTCCATAGATCTTTCAGGGTTTCCACCACACGTGCTACAACTAAAAATAGGCGTACCAATAATACTTTTAAGAAATATAAACCCACCAAAGCTTTGCAATGGCACTCAACTTGCCGTAAAAAAAAACAATGGAAAACCTAATAGAGGCCACAATCCTGACAGGGCCTTTTGAGGGTGAGGCTGTTCTTATTCCTCGCATTCCCGTGATTCCAACGGATCTGCCTTTTCAATTTAAAAGATTGCAATTCCCAATTCGATTAGCATTTGCAATCACCATTAACAAAGCTCAAGGTCAATCATTAAAAAAAATGTGGTATTGATCTTAATACTGATTGTTTTTCCCATGGACAATTGTACGTTGCATGTTCGAGGGTCGGTAAACCTGACAATCTATTTATATGCAGCGAGAACTGGACAGCGAAGAATGTTGTATATTCGCAAGTTTTACGCAGTTAATTTGTATTTCGGAACCAAATGAAGCGGTTAATTATCCATCTGAATTTTTAAATTCCATAGATCCTTCAGGGTTTCCACCACACGTGCTACAACTAAAAATAGGCGTACCAATAATACTTTTAAGAAATATCAACCCACCAAAGCTTTGCAATGGCACGCGACTTGCCGTAAAAAAAAACAATGGAAAACCTAATAGAGGCCACAATCTTGACAGGGCCTTATGAGGGTGAGGCTGTTCTTATTCCTCGCATTCCCATGATTCCAACGGATCTGCTTTTTCAATTTAAAAGATTGCAACACAGACAATGGGACAGCGAAGACTGTTGTATATTCACAAGTTTTACGTAGTTAATTTGTATTGTATCTATCTATCTATCTATCTATATAAAAACGAGTTGTGTGTATGCATGTTTGTTTGTTTGTAAAAAGAGCTTTTGTATATGACGTCATTATTAGTACATACGGCTTTGTATATGGACAGACAATGGGAAAGCCAAGAATGTTGTATATTCGCAATTTTTACGTAGTTTGAAACAAATATATAAATCTATCTATATTCACAGGTGGGACACAGGGACACAACTACAATGGCGCGTAACTAATATGGCGCGTAACGACTTACGCGCGCGGGGGGGCTTGGGGGGGCGCGAAGCGCCCCACCAACTAGGTGTTGGGGTGGCGCGAAGCGCCACCCCTACAGCTAGTATATATATATAAACTGCAGACAAGTGAGCCTCCTTTTGATGTCATGGCGTCACCATAGGTTCGATACAATCGCCCTGGGAAAAATACAAATTCTTTCTTAGTGACCTATTAATATCGTTTTTGGGGACAGAAATGTCAATAATACTAGCACTAATAATAATAAACCACCGCAACACCAAGCCTCCTGAGGCCAACACGGCTACGCACGCTCCTCCTCTAGACCAATCTATTCTAAGCCTCCCTATTTACACCCACCCGAGAGGTTCCCATTTCCTTGAAATCTTTCTTTATGTCTTCCTCTCATCCCAATTGCGGACGACCTGCTTTCCTTTTGGCCCTAGACGGCGGGCCAAAAAAGAAAATCTTTAGCAATCTGTCATCCTTCATCCGCAGAACGTGCCCTAGCCATCTCAACCTTTCTGTCATTATAGCCCTAGACAGCGGGAATGAACCACATTTCTCGTAGAGCCTACTGTTTGAAATATGGTCAGTCAGCCGGGTACCCAGAACAATCCAAAGGCAATTTCTCTGGAAAACCTCCAGCAAATCTTCATCCACTTTTCGGAGCGCCCAAGCTTTAGAGCCATATTTGACCGCTGTGATGATTGTAGCTTCTGATTTTCTAATCTTGGTTTGCAGACTTATCTTCCAATTCTTCTATTTTTTTTTACAGTGAAAAAAAAAACACCCTGAGCTTTGGCTATTCTACTTTTAACATCTTCACTGCTCCAACCGTCCTTACTAATAATACTACCAAGGTAAGTGAAGCTGTCCACCTGATCAATCTTTTCGGTATTCAACGGCACCTTTTCATCTTCACTTACTCCTAGCCTTAGTGACTTAGTCCTCTTGACATTTATTTTAAAACCTATTCTAGCACAATGAACTTGCAAAACCTCTAAAAGTTCATTCAGTTTGGTCACACTTTCATCTAGGATGCTTAAATCATCAGCATAATCTAGGTCCAGGAGAGTCTTTCGTCCCCAATTGATTCTTTGGTCTCCCATTGCCTTTCCTGTGCTCCTTAAGACAAAGTCCATCAAACTGATCCATATAAAAGGGGATAGAACGCAACCATTGCTTAACTCCTGATTTAATACAAAACCAGCTGGTAACCTCATTTCCTACCTTATCCGCAGCAATGTTACTCTCTTACATAGTATGCCAGTCTTAAGAACAAAAAAAACAACTATGTAATAGATTTCGAGGGAGGGCCACAGCACTCGGCACGCAACAAGCTTGTATTATTTGATTCTCGTTATAAGTGGCAACCCCCCAATGAATCACCTTTGTTTGCTACTCTTTCCTCAGGAAAGCAGAGAGCTCCACACGGAGTAAATACAACGTTGAAGGGTCCCAATGAGTTGTCACTTTCATTTTTTGACAAGTTCTGATTCTTACTGTTGCTTGTAATTCTCACTGCCGCGCATCTTCTAACAACATATTTCCTTTTTTTCAATGCGACACATCTCTTAACTGCAAATTTCTTTTTTCTTCGCTTTCGTTGTGGCATACATTTTGACTACATATTTCTTTTTTCTATACCTTTCTTTTCTTTTTTTTTCTTAATTTGCTCTGCTCCTCGTTGTCGTAATTTCGAAACCTCTAATAACTTTGTTCTTCACTTTTGTTTTTGACTCGTTTTAGTTCTCGCTGTCGCTTATGGTCTAACCGGATATTTATTTGTTCCTCGCTTTCAATTTTGACTCGTTGTAATTACCGTTGTTGCAAGTATTATAAACGTATAATTTCTTTGCTCTTCGTTATCGCTAATCATTACTTCTGACATTTTTTCAATACCCTTTAACTTAGCTGCTCGGATTGGTTTTGTCACATTTGATCTTCTAGGTTATTCATTTGTCCTGTAGGCATTACTAAACTGCTTTAGGCGTCTTTTTGTAAATAGAAGCATTACACTTGGTATTTTATATTTAGTTTTCCTTTTAAAATGTTGTATGCGTCTTAGATAGCAAGAGCGATACAGGAGAGCCCCCTTCCCTTCTGGGGGAGGGGGAATGACGTAACTTATTTTCTTGAAATGTGCTCATAAATATGACGTCAGAGGTATGAATTTTTTTTCTTCTGAAATTAAGGCTCTAAACGAGCCAAGGCTAAGGCTCTTTTCTCCCTTATTAGCAGTTTTTTCACGAAAAAACGTTAGGGAGGGGTATGGTATGAATATAATTATGTTATTTTGAGTGCAAAACTTGGGGGCTTCCATGTACTTCCCCAAAAAAGTATTTGGATATTCACGATTTCATCCTAAAAATTCTATTTTTTTTAAAATGTCCAATCTCCTAGTCTTTTTATCGGATTCAGCCCTCTACTTCCTTGAATAAATTTCTGTATATGGGTTTCGTTTCACTTGGTCTTAGAAAGAGGGGCACTATTTCAAAAAATATAGGGGAAAGGGCATTATTTTTTAATCAAGGGGGCAATTCTGTCATTTTCGCTTTTTTTCAATAAAAATTCCATAGAAAATGATGTTTTCAATGAAGCTACCAAAATACTTATTTTCTAAATCTAGCAGAGAAAGAGATTCTAGGGGCCAATGGCCCCTCCACCAAAGTTGGTGCCCCCCGGGGAAAACCGAAAAACAATCCTGTTATTTTTAAGAAGCCAAGGACAAACCAGTCATATCGCGTTTCATTCAAATCGCGCCCCCTGTTCAGGACACGCTTCTTTAAGTTTCCCCTACTGTCTTAGTGTCTTTTCATTTAAATTAAATGATCCGGTGCTTAATTAATTGAAATCTGAAAACCCTTATAAAGGAAGGGGCAGGTAGCCTGTATGAAATGGTTACTTCCTTTTGTTAAAATTCATATCGCGGAAACCCTTGACTTTTAAAGGGTAGTTTTAGCTTCTAATTGACACTTCGGGCTCATATCTGAGGAGGTGCTAACTTCTTGTTTTCTTTCTTGAACCACAGCTTACTTCCATCACCAATTTTCCAATATTTTATAGATAGGAGAGAGTCAGGGACATAGCCTTGATTATATTTTACAAGAAGTGCAATCCGTTTCAGGGAGAATTTAATGTTAGAAGATATATTTTTCAGAAACTAATTGACCACAAAGGACATATTTTAATAAGGTTATTTTCAGGTGTCGGTGAATGGCTTTTCATACCCTTAAATCATTCGCAGGTTATCCCATCGAGGCTTGGTCAATGTCTCAGTTTTTATGGTGGTCAGTAAAGACTAGTTGAAGAAAGGGTAAGACATATTCCACTCCTCTTATCATAAAGGTAAAAAATATGAATATATCGTTAACAGTCTCTACTATTTTCAGTAACTGGAACCAGTGGTTTGGGAGCATGACTGCAGTTTTAATTATATGTTTAATCAGGAGTCGGGTTCACATGCTTTATTTTAATATAACTCTAGCGATATTAAGATTTCAGACAGTGGTTACTGGTTTCGCTCCACGTGAAGTAAGAATTCCAACTTTATCTCCAACTCCAGGGTGAAAAATACTTAGTCTGTAAGAGACCAGACATCTAGGACACGTTCGCGGACGAAGGATGAAAGATTGCCAAAAATCGTCCTTGTCAGACATCCATCTAGGGCCAGACGAAAAACAGGTTATCCCCGAATACGGGAGGGAGGAGGATGTCGTTTGGAAAGCATTAAGGAAGATGGGAACTTCTTGAGAGGGTGTAAAGAGGGAGGCTTTGAATAGATTGTGATGGAGGTTGAGCATGCGCAGCTACGTTGGCCTCAGACGGCTTGGTGCTGCAGTGAGTTGTCAGTATTAGTAGTAACAGTATTCACTGCCCAATTGCTTCAATTGTTTAAGTTATCAGATTACTCTAGAATCAAACAGTTATTCATTCAGGTGTAATATTTGCATGTCATGGTAGGTTAGTAGTCAAATTCAAGAGTTTTAGCTATACTGTCATATAATCTATTAAGTTGAAAAAAAACAACTTTTATTGGGCAACTATTCAATTTGTCTAGCAATTTTTCAATACAACAACAATAGCCACGTAAATTGGGTGTTTATTTTTTTCTAAGCAACAGCATCAACTATGGAAGTGACAATTCTGTCTGAACATAGCGGCAACCAAAACTGCTTATATTTATAATTCACAAATATTTTTTTTGCTATCAAAGCACTTTTTATGATATTGAAAAATATACCTCCGTAAGAAAATAGACAAAAGCTGGTCTAAGAATTAACCTTCTATTCTTCATCTGAGAGCTAATTATAAATTCACTATTTATTTTCTTGGAGAGGAAAAAAAAACAATCCAAGACCGCATTAACTGCAATGACTGCAGGACTGCATTGTATATCAGCATTCTAAGTGGAACTAGTTCACGGAATAGCACTTCGCTTTTTGCTGCAAGTCAGTATTGCTCTCTTCTTTATTGTTTGGGACTATTTCAGTGGGGTATCTTTGTCCTCTCTTGCGTCCGGGGCAAAATCTTGATTAGCACCCTTCCCCCCAGTCTCCCAAAAATTTTTGGACCGAATTTTAACACAATTGTCATTTATTAACAAAATTATTTTCAATGTATTAAATTACTAATGACTTATTTGTATTATTATTTTAACTTAACTATTATTATTTAATTACCTTAATTTTTAATTTATTTTTACTTTATTAATCAATTAATAATTTATTTGTTACTTTCGTTTATTAACTGCGCCCTGTACTTTATTTTACTAAAAACTAAAATCTCAAAATTACAAAATGATATTATCCATTAGATTATTTATTTGAAATTTAGCGACTTTAAAATTTCTCCTTCCCAGGCAAGCACCCCCTCTGTCCCTCCCCTAAAACCGCCTTTAGAATATTTAGTGCCCATCTGTCCTCCGATTACAGTACAAGCGTACAAGTCCTACATGTCCGTCCCCCAAGAAGTATATGACCCAATTTCACTATTGAGATTCTATATTTTTTTTTATACAATATCTTTGTTTTCTGGCCTTTTTATCGAATTTAGCCTGCCTTCCAATGATCAAACAGTTCGTGGTAACGAACTGTAAGTAAGGAGCGACTCGGCTCAATGATAACCAAAACTCTAAAAAATGAAATTTGATACCAATAGCTACATAAAAAAAATTACATTTTAATGCTGATTTCAAATATATAACTTTCATCAAGATTAGTCTGACCTATCAAAAGTTACGAGCCTGAGAAAATTTGCCTCATTTTAGAAAATAGGGGAAAACACACCCTAAAAGTCATACAATCTTAACGAAAATCACACCATCAGATTCAGCGTATCAGAAAACCTAATTGTAGAAGTTTCAAGCTCCTATCTACAAAAATGTGGAATTTCGCATTTTTTGCCAGAAGACAAATCACGGATGCGTGTTTTTTTTTTATTATTATTTTTTTTTTTTTTTTCCCAGGGGTGATCGTATCGACCCAGTCGTCCAAGAGTGTCGCGGGAGGGCTCATTCTAATGGAAATTAAAAGTTCTAGTGCCCTTTTAAAGTGACAAAAAAAATTGGAGGGCACCTAGGCCTCCTCCCACGCTCATTTTTCCCAAAAGTCACCGGAACAAAATTCTGATATAGCCATTTTATTCACCATAGTCAAAAAACCTAATAACTATGTCTTTGGGGACGACTTACTACCCCGCAGTCTCCCTGGGAGCGGTTGCAAGTTACAAACTTTGATCTGTGTTTACATATAGTAATGGTTACTGGGAAGTGTACGGACGTTTTCAGGGGGATTTTGTTTGGTTTGGGAGGGAGAGTTGAGGTGGGGGGGGGGGTACGCAGGAGGATCATTCCATGGAAAAACTTCTCATGGGGGGAAGAGACTTTCAATGAAGGGGGCGCAGGATTTTTTTTGCATTATTTAAAAAAAAAAAACAAGGACAAAATAAATATGAGAAGTTTTTTCTACTGAAAGTGAGGAGCAGCATTAAAACTTAAAACGAGGAGAAATTATTGCGCATATAAGGGGTTTACCTCCTCATAATACCTCGCTCTTTACGCGAAAGTATTTTTAGTAATTTCAACTATTTATTCTACGGCCTTTGTGATTCAAGGGTCATTCTTAAGGAATTGTGACAGAATTTAAGCTTTAGTGTAAAGAGCGAGGTATCGACGAGGGGTAAACTCCCTCATATACGCAATAAAAATATACGAATATAGAAGTTAGAATATAGAATATAGAAGTAGTAAGGAGCGACCCGGCTCAATTTTAACCAAAACTCTAAAAAATGGAATTTTGATATCAATAGCTGCATCAAAAAAATCGCATTTTAATGCCGATTTCAAATATACAACTTTCATCAAGATTAGTCTGACCTATCAAAAGTTACGAGCCTGAGAAAATTTGCCTCGTTTTAGAAAATAGGGGAAAACACCCCCTAAAAGTCATACAACCTAAACGAAAATCACACCATCAGATTCAGCGTATCAGAGAACCTTATTGTAGAAGTTTCAAGCTCCTATCTACAAAAATGTGGAATTTCGCATTTTTTGCCAGAAGACAAATCACGGATGCGTGTTTATTTGTTTTTTCGTTGTTTTTTTTTTCCCAGGGGTGATCGTATCGATCCAGTCGTCCTAGAGTGTCGCAAGAGGGCTCATTCTAACGGAAATTAAAAGTTCTAGTGCCCTTTTTAAGTGACCAAAAAAATTGGAAGGCACCTAGGCCCCCTCCCACGCTCAATTTTTACCAAAAGTCACCGGATCAAAATTCTGAGATAGCCATTTTATTCACCATAATCAAAAAACCTAATAACTATGACTTTGGGGACGACTTACTACCTCGCAGTCTCCCTGGGAGGGGTTGCAAGTTACAAACTTTAATCTGTGTTTACATATAGTAATGGTTACTGGGAAGTATACGGACGTTTTCAGGGGGATTTTGTTTGGTTTGGGAGGGAGAGTTGAGGTGGGGGGGGGGGGGTACGCGGGAGGATGATTCCATGGAAAAATTTCTCATGGGGGGAAGAGACTTTCAATGAAGGGGGCGCAGGATTTTTTTGCATTATTTAAAAAAAAACAAGGAAAAAGTAAATATGAGAAGTTTCTTCCAGTGAAAGTGAGGAGCAGCATTAAAACTTAAAACGAGGAGAAATTATTGCACATATGAGGGGTTTACCTCTTCGTAATACCTCGCTCTTTACGCGAAAGTATTTTTAGTAATTTCAGCTATTTATTCTACGGCCTTTGTGATTCAAGGGTCATCCTTAAGGAATTGGGACAGAATTTAAGCTTTAGCGTAAAGAACGAGGTATCGACGAGGGGTGAACTCCCTCATATACGCAATAAAAATATACGAATATAGAAGTTCGTTACGTAAGTTAATTCGTAAATTACGAATATTTTTTACTAATGAAAATGTTCGTAAAACAATTAAAAGTTCTAGTTGCCTTTTTAAGTAATCAAAAAATTAGAGGGCAGCTAGGCTTCCTCTCTCTCTCCTTTTTTCTCAAAATCTTCCGACTAAAACAATGAGAAAGCCATTTAGACAAAAAGAAAATTAATATGCAAATTTGGTTTTAATTATTTATGTGCGGAAAGCCAAGATCAAAATATGCATGAATCAAAAAAACGTCCAGAAATTAAATAAAAAAACAAGTTTTTTTAAATGAAAGTAAGGAGCGACATTAAAACTTAAAACGAACAGAAATTACTCCGTATATGAAAGGGGCTTTTCTTCCTCAACGCCCCGCTCTTTACGCTAAAGTTTTTTCCTTTTTTAAAAAGTAGAGCTAAGAGAAAGAGTCAAACTTTAGCTTACAGAGGGGGGTGTTGAGGAAGAAAAGCCCCTTTCATATACGGAGTAATTTCTGTTCGTTTTAAGTTTTAATTTAGCTCCTTACTTTCATTCAAAAAAACTTGTTTTTTTATTTAATTTAATTTATGGAACAGCAATTTATTATATTGGAAAAATTACTACTGCAAGAAAATACCAGTCTAAGGATTAACCTACTGCTCTTCCTTCTGCTGCCTGTTTTTAGCCGTTTGATAGCAATTATAACAGGGTTGTCATGCAATTTATTGAGCTAAAAGAATAAAAGTTTTGTCGGGCGGCCAAACAATTTGTACGAGAATTTTTTCACCATAACGGCACCAACCATGTAAATTAAGAGTTACATTTTATTTCTCATCAAAAGCATCAACTATGGAAGCGAAAATTCTTTATAAATATATCAGCAACTAAAATTGTTTATAATTACAGTTCACAAATATTTTTTTTTCAGTACTTGTTAATACGGAACACGCTCAAGAATTTTGCTCTGTAAGATCTGACAAAAGCGGTTTGCTTCTCTGCAATCGTTTATTATTTGCTTGTTTTGAGTGAGAAAAACTACGATGTAGGTATATTTTAATTAAATATTTAATATACAGAGGTGGTTATGGGTTAGGTTAGGTGACGTATTTAATATAATGCGTTCTGCACGGCCTGCTTTCCGTAATTTTCTGCTATAGTTCCCATAATTTTATTTCTGAAGTATTGTATTTTTATAATAATTTTAGTATATTTCCTTAGGATTAACCTAACATATCTTTTTGGGTGAGTTCTGTATAATTAACAAGTACTTTCTTCTGTCTAAATCCGTTTTTTTACTATTTATTATTATTATAATTATTTTATTATTATTATTATTTATTACATTAGTGTTGTAAGAAATGGAAGAATGAGTCTACTGTTTTTTTCCCTTGATATCTGATTAGTATTCAGAAAGTTTATCATCTAAATGCAGATTTTACAATCGTTCGCTATTGCATCCAATTGCGATTCCCACCAGGAATAAACCGAGGTATGTAAACAGTTACAGAATCAGGCAGCAGTGAGCACATGCCACTGCAATAATCATAAACTTTAGATTCCCCATAAAACAACATCAGTTCTGTATATGCATTTTGAACAGTGAGCAAAAAAATATGAGGAATTAGAGCGGTTTTTTCCGCCAAGAGGTCGCTGGCTGATGACACACACCCCTGCTTGGTTATTTACTGTTATTGACTACAGATTTTAAATGCTTCTTGGTGGGGTGTCATTCTTGGTCAAATGTCTCAGCTGGGGTCCACAGATTTGGGCATTGTTAATTCTAACCGGTTCCTTGTCATGCGATTAAGCCTATTCATTGTCAATCTAATTTTACCTTTTATCGAATTCTCCTTTTTAATTGATTGGAGTTGGATAGCGTGTCGAATGACACGATTCTTGAAAGCTCAAATTCAGTATATTACTTCCATTTGTAAAGTTCAAACCATTAGAGCAGACTGTAGCTTAAGGAGATAGAACTTGTTTATTTTGTCGTTATCAAAGAAAAATGTATTTACGTTCAGAATATGCCATTTTATCTTTTATCTTCGTTGGCTATTAAACGCCGGATTTTTTTTACAAAATTTTTTATTTTTTTGTTTACAAAAAAAGCTTCAAAAATGCATCGAAAATTTGATTATATTCGTTTTTGTTAAGTTATTACGAGCTGAACATTTCAGACATTTAAGGGGGAGACGGAGGAATAAACCCCATTCCCCCCTGGATACGGCCTTGTCTTCACCTATTTTAAGTGGAAGATCGGTTTTCTTTCCATTGTGTTGACATGTCAACACTGTAACTGACATTTTTTCCTCATTTTTTATTTTAGTATTGTCATTATTTTTAGTATTTTAGTATTCCTATTGTCAGGCCATATGCTAACAATAAGAATCGTCAGCGTTGCCACATGTTTGGCACAAGAAAGCGTAGTCATAAAACGAAAACATATCGAAAAGCTCCATTTTCTAAACAGAATTTCTGTGGACTATCAGCAGTGGTGTCAATTCACGGAAATGGTGGAAAAGTAGAAAAAAAGGTTGACATTGTGTTGACATGTCAACACTGTAACTGACATTTTTTCCTCATTTTTTATTTTAGCATTGTCATTATTTTTAGTATTTTAGTATTCCTATTGTCAGCCCATATGCTGACAATAAGAATCGTCAGCGTTGCCACATGTTTGGCACAAGAAAGCGTAGTCATAAAACGAAAACATGTCGAAAAGCTCCATTTTCTAAACAGAATTTCTGTGGACTATCAGCAGTGGCGTCAATTCCCGGAAATGGTGGAAAAGTAGAAAAAAAGGTTGACATTGTGTTGACATGTCAACACTGTAACTGATATTTTTTCCTCATTTTTTATTTTAGCATTGTCATTATTTTTAGTATTTTAATATTCCTATTGTCAGCCCATATGCTGACAATAAGAATCGTCAGCGTTGCCACATGTTTGGCACAAGAAAGCGTAGTCATAAAACGAAAACATGTCAAAAAGCTCCATTTTCTAAACAGAATTTCTGTGGAATATCAGCAGTGGTGTCAATTCACGGAAATGGTGGAAAAGTAGAAGAAAAGGTTGACATTGTGTTGACATGTCAACACTGTAACTGACATTTTTTCCTCATTTTTTATTTTAGCATTGTCATTATTTTTAGTATTTTAGTATTCCTATTGTCAGCCCATATGCTGACAATAAGAATCGTCAGCGTTGCCACATGTTTGGCACAAGAAAGCGTAGTCATAAAACGAAAACGTGTCGAAAAGCTCCATTTTCTAAACAGAATTTCTGTGGACTATCAGCAGTGGCGTCAATTCACGGAAATGGTGGAAAAGTAGAAAAAAAGGTTGACATTGTGTTGACATGTCAACACTGTAACTGGCATTTTTTCCTCATTTTTTATTTTAGCATTGTCATTATTTTTAGTATTTTAGTATTCCTATTGTCAGTCCATATGCTGACAATAAGAATCGGCAGCGTTGCCACATGTTTGGCACAAGAAAGCGTAGTCATAAAACGAAAACGTGTCGAAAAGCTCCATTTTCTGAACAGAATTTCTGTGGACTATCAGCAGTGGCGTCAATTCCCGGAAATGGTGGAAAAGTAGAAAAAAAGGTTGACATTGTGTTGACATGTCAACACTGTAACTGATATTTTTTCCTCATTTTCTATTTTAGCATTGTCATTATTTTTAGTATTTTAATATTCCTATTGTCAGCCCATATGCTGACAATAAGAATCGTCAGCGTTGCCACATGTTTGGCACAAGAAAGCGTAGTCATAAAACGAAAACATGTCAAAAAGCTCCATTTTCTAAACAGAATTTCTGTGGACTATCAGCAGTGGTGTCAATTCACGGAAATGGTGGAAAAGTAAAAAAAAAGGTTGACATTGTGTTGACATGTCAACACTGTAACTGACATTTTTTCCTCATTTTTTATTTTAGCATTGTCATTATTTTTAGTATTTTAGTATTCCTATTGTCAGCCCATATGCTGACAATAAGAATCGTCAGCGTTGCCACATGTTTGGCACAAGAAAGCGTAGTCATAAAACGAAAACGTGTCGAAAAGCTCCATTTTCTAAACAGAATTTCTGTGGACTATCAGCAGTGGCGTCAATTCACAGAAATGGTGGAAAAGTGGAAAAAAAGGTTGACATTGTGTTGACATGTCAACACTGTAACTGGCATTTTTTCCTCATTTTTTATTTTAGCATTGTCATTATTTTTAGTATTTTAGTATTCCTATTGTCAGTCCATATGCTGACAATAAGAATCGGCAGCGTTGCCACATGTTTGGCACAAGAAAGCGTAGTCATAAAACGAAAACGTGTCGAAAAGCTCCATTTTCTGAACAGAATTTCTGTGGACTATCAGCAGTGGCGTCAATTCCCGGAAATGGTGGAAAAGTAGAAAAAAAGGTTGACATTGTGTTGACATGTCAACACTGTAACTGATATTTTTTCCTCATTTTTTATTTTAGCATTGTCATTATTTTTAGTATTTTAATATTCCTATTGTCAGCCCATATGCTGACAATAAGAATCGTCAGCGTTGCCACATGTTTGGCACAAGAAAGCGTAGTCATAAAACGAAAACATGTCAAAAAGCTCCATTTTCTAAACAGAATTTCTGTGGACTATCAGCAGTGGTGTCAATTCACGGAAATGGTGGAAAAGTAGAAAAAAAGGTTGACATTGTGTTGACATGTCAACACTGTAACTGACATTTTTTCCTCATTTTTTATTTTAGCATTGTCATTATTTTTAGTATTTTAGTATTCCTATTGTCAGCCCATATGCTGACAATAAGAATCGTCAGCGTTGCCACATGTTTGGCACAAGAAAGCGTAGTTATAAAACGAAAACGTGTCGAAAAGCTCCATTTTCTAAACAGAATTTCTGTGGACTATCAGCAGTGGCGTCAATTCACGGAAATGGTGGAAAAGTAGAAAAAAAGGTTGACATTGTGTTGACATGTCAACACTGTAACTGGCATTTTTTCCTCATTTTTTATTTTAGCATTGTCATTATTTTTAGTATTTTAGTATTCCTATTGTCAGTCCATATGCTGACAATAAGAATCGGCAGCGTTGCCACATGTTTGGCACAAGAAAGCGTAGTCATAAAACGAAAACGTGTCGAAAAGCTCCATTTTCTGAACAGAATTTCTGTGGACTATCAGCAGTGGCGTCAATTCCCGGAAATGGTGGAAAAGCAGAAAAAAAGGTTGACATTGTGTTGACATGTCAACACTGTAACTGATATTTTTTCCTCATTTTTTATTTTAGCATTGTCATTATTTTTAGTATTTTAATATTCCTATTGTCAGCCCATATGCTGACAATAAGAATCGTCAGCGTTGCCACATGTTTGGCACAAGAAAGCGTAGTCATAAAACGAAAACATGTCAAAAAGCTCCATTTTCTAAACAGAATTTCTGTGGACTATCAGCAGTGGTGTCAATTCACGGAAATGGTGGAAAAGTAGAAAAAAAGGTTGACATTATGTTGACATGTCAACACTGTAACTGACATTTTTTCCTCATTTTTTATTTTAGCATTGTCATTATTTTTAGTATTTTAGTATTCCTATTGTCAGCCCATATGCTGACAATAAGAATCGTCAGCGTTGCCACATGTTTGGCACAAGAAAGCGTAGTCATAAAACGAAGACGTGTCGAAAAGCTCCATTTTCTAAACAGAATTTCTGTGGACTATCAGCAGTGGCGTCAATTCACGGAAATGGTGGAAAAGTAGAAAAAAAGGTTGACATTGTGTTGACATGTCAACACTGTAACTGGCATTTTTTCCTCATTTTTTATTTTAGCATTGTCATTATTTTTAGTATTTTAGTATTCCTATTGTCAGTCCATATGCTGACAATAAGAATCGGCAGCGTTGCCACATGTTTGGCACAAGAAAGCGTAGTCATAAAACGAAAACGTGTCGAAAAGCTCCATTTTCTGAACAGAATTTCTGTGGAGTATCAGCAGTGGCGTCAATTCACGGAAATGGTGGAAAAGTAGAAAAAAAGGTTGACATTGTGTTGACATGTCAACACTGTAACTGACATTTTTTCCTCATTTTTTATTTTAGCATTGACATTATTTTTAGTATTTTAGTATTCCTATTGTCAGCCCATATGCTGACAATAAGAATCGTCCACGTTGCCACATGTTTGGCACAAGAAAGCGTAGTCATAAAACGAAAACGTGTCGAAAAGCTCCATTTTCTAAACAGAATTTCTGTGGACTATCAGCAGTGGCGTCAATTCACGGAGATGGTGGAAAAGTAGAAAAAAAGGTTGACATTGTGTTGACATGTCTACACTGTAACTGACATTTTTTTCCTCATTTTTTATTTTAGCATTGTCATTATTTTTAGTATTTTAGTATTCCTATTGTCAGCCCATATGCTGACAATAAGAATCGTCCACGTTGCCACATGTTTGGCACAAGAAAGCGTAGTCATAAAACGAAAACGTGTCGAAAAGCTCCATTTTCTAAACAGAATTTCTGTGGACTATCAGCAGTGGTGTCAATTCACGGAGATGGTGGAAAGGTAGAAAAAAAGGTTGACATTGTGTTGACATGTCAACACTGTAACTGACATTTTTTCCTCATTTTTTATTTTAGCATTGTCATTATTTTTAGTATTTTAGTATTCCTATTGTTAGCCCATATGCTGACAATAAGAATCGTCAGCGTTGCCACATGTTTGGCACAAGAAAGCGTAGTCATAAAACGAAAACATGTCAAAAAGCTCCATTTTCTAAACAGAATTTCTGTGGACTATCAGCAGTGGTGTCAATTCACGGAAATGGTGGACAAGTAGAAAAAAAGGTTGACATTGTGTTGACATGTCAACACTGTAACTGACATTTTTTCCTCATTTTTTATTTTAGCATTGTCATTATTTTTAGTATTTTAGTATTCCTATTGTCAGCCCATATGCTGACAATAAAAATCGTCAGCGTTGCCACATGTTTGGCACAAGAAAGCGTAGTCATAAAACGAAAACGTGTCGAAAAGCTCCATTTTCTAAACAGAATTTCTGTGGACTATCAGCAGTGGCGTCAATTCACGGAAATGGTGGAAAAGTGGAAAAAAAGGTTGACATTGTGTTGACATGTCAACACTGTAACTGACATTTTTTCCTCATTTTTTATTTTAGCATTGTCATTATTTTTAGTATTTTAGTATTCCTATTGTCAGCCCATATGCTGACAATAAGAATCGTCCACGTTGCCACATGTTTGGCACAAGAAAGCGTAGTCATAAAACGAAAACGTGTCGAAAAGCTCCATTTTCTAAACAGAATTTCTGTGGACTATCAGCAGTGGCGTCAATTCACGGAGATGGTGGAAAAGTAGAAAAAAAGGTTGACATTGTGTTGACATGTCTACACTGTAACTGACATTTTTTCCCTCATTTTTTATTTTAGCATTGTCATTATTTTTAGTATTTTAGTATTCCTATTGTCAGCCCTTATGCTGACAATAAGAATCGTCCACGTTGCCACATGTTTGGCACAAGAAAGCGTAGTCATAAAACGAAAACATATCGAAAAGCTCCATTTCTAAACAGAATTTCTGTGGACTATCAGCAGTGGCGTCAATTCTCGAAAATGGTGGAAAAGTAGAAAAAAAGGTTGACATTGTGTTGACATGTCAACGCTGTAACTGACATTTTTTCCTAATTTTTTTTTTAGCATTGTCATTATTTTTAGTATTTTAGTATTCCTATTGTCAGCCCATATGCTAACAATAAGAATTGTCAGTGTTGCCACATGTTTGGCACAAGAAAGCGTAGTCATAAAACGAAAACATATCGAAAAGCTCCATTTTCTAAACAGAATTTCTGTGGACTATCAGCAGTGGCGTCAATTCACGGAAATGGTGGAAAAGTAGAAAAAAAGGTTGACATTGTGTTGACATGTCAAGCATGTAATTGACATTTTTTCCTCATTTTTTATTTTAGCATTGTCATTATTTTTAGTATTTTAGTATTCCTATTGTCAGCCCATATGCTGACAATAAGAATCGTCAGCGTTGCCACATGTTTGGCACAAGAAAGCGTAGTCATAAAACGAAAACATGTCGAAAAGCTCCATTTTCTAAACAGAATTTCTGTGGACTATCAGCAGTGGCGTCAATTCACGGAAATGGTGGAAAAGTAGAAAAAAAGGCCCCCATTACTCTCCATTTGACGCCAATGGCTAATAGAAAATTGTAAATGACACTTTTAAAGAGCAAATGGGTTGGCAGAAATAGGCCATTTATGAAAATCCAGCACTCAATTTAAATTTTCACCTTATCTTCAATTTTCCAAATTTGCATCTTTATTGTAGTTACGTTGTCAAATTTGTAGAATACTAGCTATTTATATGTCTAATAGATGTCAGAGCAGTAATTTATTATAGACTTAAAGCAAAATGTAAGGGAAACAAAACTACGGCAATTACAGGTCAATACTTAAAACCTTTTATTGAATTTACTGTAACAAGTATTTATGCACCTTCAAAATAGCTTCCTTTTGCGTTGGTACATCGAAATATCCGGCTTTTGAATGCATTGTTGCACTCGTCCGTCGAAATATCCTTTATTGGTGCGGCACAAGGTGCTTTGATCCAGTTCACTGTCACTGTTTTTTGGGGTTTTCTTCTTTTTGTTAGGTATAAAAAGAACAAGTCCAAGAAATCCAAGTCCAGGCTGTATGGGGGCAGGGACATAGTTGGTACCACACCTTTTTACCAGTTAATTGGTGACGGCAAGGGCACTGTTGGCAAACGCATTATCTTGGCATAATTCTGAGTTTCTGTGATGCCCGAATAGATTGTTTGAACCCTGGGTTTTAGTCTTTTGGGTAGTGGATCTAAGTTCTTCAAAGTTGTAAAAACTCAGTCCATGGATGTTCAGAACTTTTAATTTCTGGATTATGCTCAAATACCTAATTCAGAATGACATTCTCCAAAAATTTTTGATCAAGTTTCTACAGGTCAGAGTTTTCTCAGACATATATAACTTGGTATGTCTTTTGGTTTTCAATAAGTACTTTTTGAGCCGTGTTTCGCATATACCTTCCGCTTGCCGGTATGGTTTCCTACAAGTTCATCAACTTCACTTTATTGAACTTTTAACAATCTGGCCACAAAACGAATATCTAATCTGTCTGAGCCCACTAGTTCTCCCATTTGCGCCCCATCGTCAGCTGCTCGTGAATATTGTAATTAAGCACGTTCTTCGTCGGCGAACTTTTTCTGGCCTCGGAAAAAGGTCTTTCAAACAGTTCGTGGTAACGAACTGTAGTAAGGAGCGACCCGGCTCAATAGTAAACGAAACTCTAAAAACGGAATTTCGATGCTAAAAGATATATCAAAAGAATCGGATTTTTATGCTGATTTTAAATATATAAGTTTCATCAAATTTAGTCTTTGTCATCAAAAGTTACGAGCCTGAGAAAATTTGCCTTATTTTGGAAAATAGGGGGTAACACCCCCTAAAAGTCATAAGATCTTAACGAAAATTACACCATCGCATTCAACGTATCAGAGAACCCTATAGAAAAAATTTCAAGGTCCAATCTACAAAAATGTGGAATTTCGTATTCTTTGCCAGAAGACAAATCACGGGTGCGTGTTTATTGGTTTTTTTGTTTTTTTTTTTCCCAGGGGTCATCGTATCGACCAAGTGGTCCTAGAGTGTTGCAAAAGGGCTCATTCTAACGGAAATGAAAAATTCTAGTGCCCTTTTTAAGTGACCGAAAAAATTGGAGGGCACCTAGGCCCCCTCCCACGCTCATTTTTTCCCCAAAGTCAACGGATCAAAATTTTGAGATAGCCATTTTGTTCCGCATAGTCGAAAACCGTAATAACTATGTCTTTGAGAATGACTTACCCCCCACAGTCCCTGGGGGAGGGGCTGCAAGTTACAAACTTTGACCAATGTTCACATACAGTAATGGTTACTGGGAAGTGTACCGACGTTATCAGGGGGATTTTTTTGGTTTGGGTGTGGGGTTCAGGGGAGGGGGCTATATGGGAGGATCTTTCTTTGGAGGAATATTTCATGGGGGAAGAAAAATTCAATGAAAAGGGCGCAGGACTTTCTAGCATTACTATAAAAAAAAACAATGAAAATGTAAACATGAAAAAGTTTTTTCAATTGAAAGTAAGGAGAAGCATTAAAGCTTAAAACGAACAGAGATTATTACGCATATGAGGGGTTCTAAAAATACTCTAGCATAAAGAGCGAGGTATTTAGGAGGAGATAAATACTTCGCTCTTTATGCTAAAATTTTTTTTTAAATAATTTCAACTATTTATTCTACGGCCTTTCTGATTCAGGGGTCATTCTTAAAGAATTGGGATAAAACAAGATTTAGTGTGAAGAGCGAGGTATTAACGAGGGGACCAACCCCCTCATATATACAATCAAAAATATAAGAATATAAAAGTTTGTTACGTAAGTTAATCCTTAAGTTTTTACTATTTTTTTTTTTTTAGTATTTTTTTTTTACTAATAAAAACGTTCGTTAAAAATAAAAGATCTAGTTGCCTTTTTAAGTAACCGAAAAATTGGAGGGCAACTAGACCTCCTTCCCCACCCCTTATTTCTCAAAATCGTCTGATCAAAACTAAGAGAAAGCCATTTAGCCAAAAAAAGAATTAATATGCAAATTTCATTTTTATAATTTATGTACGGAGAGCCAAAATCAGACTTGCATTAATTAAAAAACTTTCAGAAATTAAATAAAAAAACAAGTTTTTTTAAATGAAAGTAAGGAGCGGCATTAAAACTTAAAACGAACAGAAATTACTCCGCATATGAAAGGGGCTTTTCCTCCTCGACACCCCGGTCCTTGCGCTAAAGTTTGATTCTTTCTCGCAACTCTACTTTTTAAAACAATAAAAAACTTTAGCGTAAGGAGCGGGGTGTCGAGGAGGAAAAGCCCCTTTCATATACGGAGTAATTTCTGTTCGTTTTAAGTTTTAATGTCGCTCCTTACTTTCATTTAAAAAAACTTGTCTTTTTATTTGATTTACTACCTAAGTGCTTCCCGATCTGACAGGGTATATTCTTAGTAAGTAGCTCTGATCCTAGCAACTCCCATCATGCGGTAATACCTCCTCTTTACCGAGGAGCTTAAAATACCGCTTTTTGGTGCTTTTAAATCGATCATCTATTTCAAAATTTTCAGTCAACTGTAACTTATTCCTCTTTGGACCAAAATAATAGTTTTGTGCCATACAAAGGCAGAAAACACCACATTCCCGTGTTACAATCTTTTTGGTTGCTTGAAAAGGACACTGGAACTCCTAATTTCCGTACAATCAACCCTCTTTTGATCTTCCAGGACAATCGGTTTGATATAGTCACTCCTGGGCAAAACAAATAAACACTTATCCGTTATCTTTCTTCTGGGAAAAAAAAAAAAATCAAAATTCCACATTTTTGTAGATATGAGCTTTAACCTCTACAACAGGGTTCTCTTATATGCTGTTAAACATGCATAGTTTATATAGTATTCATAGTTGTTCATAATTGGGGAGAACATCAATCACGGTATACATGTAGTTTTTTACAAATACTATCATTAATGACTAAAATAAATATTGTTATTATAACAATCAGACTATTAGAGCATATATTCATAGAAATCGTAACCCTATAAGCTGGCGAGCGATCTGCATATACCCTATACATACTAATCATAGTTTTTTGCATTCGGGAAAGCAAGAACTGTGGTATGTATCTAATTATTTAATTGCCTAAACTTATGACGTCTCAGCCACTATTAGCAAATTTTAAAAGGTATTAAATTTTACTGTAAAATAAAATTCAAATTTCATTTTAAATAGCCCTTGAAATTGGTGAATGACCATGTAAGTTTGCATATGGCCCAAAAAATTTGTCACACAAGAATGTAAAGTCTTGTACATTATGTTATTTTATTGCAAAGTAATTTGCAATAAGGTAAGTAATTTGAAGTGACTGTAAGAATTCAATTCTTAAAAATCATCCGTAGAAACAGTCATTTCTTCGTAATTCTGTAGTTGGAAATAAATCCAGTATATACAATCAAAAATTTTTTTTTTCAAAAAAATCTTAAGCTTCCACATATTTCTGGGGACAAACTGTTCTAGTTATTAGTCTTTTTATTATTGTCCCCCTTCCTCCTTTGAAAAGTTCTGTGCGTGTTCCTGTGTCCAGGGTATTTACTTTTTCCAAAGACCTCCTCGAGTTTTTTGGGGTCTCCGTTCTTATCCCTATTTTGGCCTTAAGCTTTATCCTTTAAATTAATGAATCAAACAGTTCATGATAACGAACTGTAAGTAAGGACCGACCCGGCTCAATAGTAGCCGAAACTCCCAAAAATAGAATTTTGATACCAATAGATGCATCAAATGAATTGTATTTTTATGCTGACTTTAAATATATAAGTTTTATCAAGTCTAGTATTACCTATCAAAAGTTACGAGCCTGAGAAGATTTGCCTTATTTTTGAAAAAAGGGAGAAACGCCCGTAAAAGTCATATAATCTTAATCCAAATTACGCTGTCAGATTCAGCGTATCAGAGAACCCTGTTGTAAAGGATTCAATCTCCTATTTGCTAAAATGTGGAATTTCGTATTTTTTGCCAGAAGAAAGATGACGGGTTTATTTGTTTTTTTTTTTGTTTTTTTTCAAGGGTGATTGCATCAGCCCAGTGGTCCTAGAATTTTGCAAGAGGGCTCATTTGAACAGAAATTAAAAGTTCTAGTGCCCTTTTTAAGTGACAAAAAACTGGAAGGCAACTAGACTCCCTCCCACGCTCATTTTTCACAAAGTCACCGGATCAAAATTTTAGATAGCCATTTCATTCAGCATAGTAAAAAAATCTAATGTCTATTTTTTAGGACGATTTAATCCCTCACAGTCCCCAGGGAAGGGCTGCAAGTTATAAACTTTGTCCATTATTTACCCATACTACTGGTTGTTAGGAAGTATACAGACGTTTTCTGGAAGGTTTCTTATGGTGGGGGTCGGGAGAAGGGGGTTACGTGGAGAATCTTTCCATGGAGAATTTTTTCATGGGGGAAGAGAATTTCCATGAAGGGGGTTCTGGATTTTCTAGCATTATTTTGTTTCAATAGAAAGTAAGGAGCAGCATTAGAAATTAAAATGAACAGAGACTATTACTTATATGAAAGGGCTTGTCCTCTCCTCAATACCTCGCTCTTTACGCTAAAGTATTTTCTGTAATTTCAAAAGAGCTATTTATTCTGGGTAATTATAATTATATTAAATACAAAAAGTATTTTTTTAAAGTAATTATATTATATACATAATATCTTAATAACTTATACACAATAAAATATACGAATATAGAAGTTCGTTACGTAAGTCAATTTGCAAGTTACGTAAATTTATTACTAATAAACGCTCGTAAATAAATTAAAAGTTCTAGTGGCCTTTTTAAGTAGCCTAAAAATTGGAGGGAAACTAGACCCCTTCCCCACCTCTTCTTTTTAATCAAAATAGTCCGATCCGAATTTTGAGAAAAACATTTAGCCAAAAAATGTAAAACTAATATGCAAATTTCGTTTTAATTATTCATGTACGGTGATCCAAAATCAAAGCCTGCATTAATTCAAAAATTTTTAGAAGTTAAATAAAAAACAAGTTTTTTTAACTGCAAGTAAGGAGCGACATTAAAACTTAAAACGAATAGAAATTATTCTGTATATGAAAGGGGCTGTCCTCTCCTCAATATCCCGCTCTTTACGCCACAGTTTGACTCTTTCTCACAACTTTACTTTTTAAAACAATAATAAACTTTAGCGTAAAGAGCAGGGCGTTAAAGAGGGGACAGGCCCTTTCGTATATGGAATAACTTCTGTTCGTTTTGAGTTTTAATGTCGCTCCTTACTTTCAGTTAAAAAAAATGTTTTTTTGTTTAATTATTCTTAAAGAGCTACTATTTTTCTCACTGACAATGATATACATTCTCGTCGGTAGACAGACGTATGTCAATTAAAGCTGATGGTAAAAGCAATTTAACAATGTTGTTGCTTACTTCAAGCGTAATTCCTTGAGTTTATCATATTTTCAAGCTTTCTGAAGCTTCACATTTCCTGGTCTTACCACGCGCGTAGCTTGAACGCTACATGTAACTTGGTTGAAAACAGGAAAACTTGGGCACTTAAACTATTTATTTGTAATCAGCACATATCAAATTTCTCAATTATGTGATTTGGCGTAATTTTAGGCTTACATTTGGCTTATAAAAGCTTCTTGTAAAGGTTTGGTTACATTTATGATTAGCTAATGGAACGAATGTGTAAGATTATTTGTTTCCTTATACGCAAACTGAGTCCGTTAGCATTGTGTAACCAAGCGCGTGATGTTTTTTGACAAGACACAACCCCCCACCCCTCCTCCACTTATGATATCAAACAATAAAAATGTAAGGTTATAATTGAATTTATCTCTAATTGTGAAAGGAAAACAATACTAGCAAAATTCGTGCCTGAGTACTTTCAGAAGGTTTATTACTGAGTTTTTAGAGTTACTTCCAGTTTAACTGTATTCCTCCCTCCCCCCTAAAAAAAGGTTCTGGATGTGGTCCTAGGCTATGTCCAAAAGCAACAAAATTTGTTTTCGAATTGGCATTATGACCCAACTGTGGATGAGAAAAAAAAACAAAAAAAAAACAATATAAATAATAAAATCAGAAAAGCATTGAATATAGACTACTACTGACAATTCATTGCAACACCAATCCACTTGAGGCCAACATAGCTGTGCCCACTCCTCCTCCAACCCGCTAAAAAGATCCTCCAACCCGCTGGATGTGGTCCTAGGCTATATCCAAAAGCACCTGAATTTGTTTTCGAATTGGTATTAAAAACCAACTATGGATGAGAAAGAAGTAAAAAAAACAATACAAACATCAATCCACCTGAGGCCATCATAGCTGTGCCCGTTCCTACTCCAACCCCCTAAAAAAGTTATGGATGCAGCCCTAGGCTACATCCAAAAGCATCTGAATTTGTTTTCCGATTGGTATTATGAACCAACTATGGATGAGAAGAAAGTAAAAAAAAACAAACAATACAAACATCAATCCACCTGAGGCCATCACAGCTGTGCTCGCTCCTCCTCCAACCCCCTAAAAAAAGCTCTGGACGCAGTCTTAGGCTATATCCAAAAGCACCTGAATTTGTTTTCGAATTGGTATTATGAACCAACTACGGATGAGAAAGAAAAAATAAATATAAACACCAATCCACCTAAGGCCATCATGGCCCCTCCTCCAACCCCCTAAATAAGTTCTACATGTGGTCCTAGGCTATATCCAAAAGCACCTGAATTTGTTTTCGAATTGGTATTACGAACCAACTATGAATAAGAAAGAAATAAAAAAACAAAACAAAAAAACAATGTAAACACTAGTCCACCCGAGGCAATCATAGCTGTGCCCGCTCTTCCTCCACCCCAACATATTCAAAGCTTCACAGTTAACCCCTCCGATGAATTTCCAATTCGTAAGGTTAAATCCTTTCTTATGACTTATTTCCACTCCATTCAGGAACAGCCAGTCAGGGGCAATGACAAAAAAAAACTACACATTTTAGTTGATAATTTGAATAAGCATTGCTCAAAAATTCAGGAAGATTTCTTTTAGTGTACATTATCGGTCGTGATACTCAGAGGGATTACGGTTGCAAAGACAAGGGTGTTATTTTTAGTTTGAAGAAATTTAATGCTTTCAAGCAGCTTAGCTTCCATTATCTCCCATCGTTCGAGTTCAGTATCATCACTCCCTCTCTCCTGAAGAAGAGACACATAAATAGTATCAGAATTGCATCAAAATACTTTTTTGACTTAAATTTCTTATTGTTTTAAAAAGTAGAGTTGTGACAAAGAGACAAACTTTAGTGTAAAGAGCGAGGCGTTGCGGAGGGGAGAACCCCTTTCATATGCAGAATAATTTTTGTTCGTTTTAAGTTTTAATATTGCTCCTTACTTGCAGCTATAAAAACTTGTTTTTTATATTTAATTTAATAGCAGATCACAAATAAATTTACAAGTAAACACATGCATCGTGTATTAAGTGCAAAGATAAAAACCTAAAAATAAACAAACCTGCACAAATCACCAACTAATGAATTCAAGTGCTTAAATGTAAGGGAGGGGTATATATCTCTCAAATATAAGAAAGGGGAAAATACTTTTCCCCTTTCTTATACTTTTCAATAAAAATACCAAAAATGCTATTTTTCAGTAAAAATACCAAAAAAAGGTATTCTTCAATGTTTAAGAGACTTGGGCAAAATATTTAGAAGGGTAATTATCCCCTGCTTGGCTTTCCCCCCAATTGGCACATTTTGAAAGAGGTAATTAGGATACAAAAGATTGATAGGGTTGACGCATTATATGAGGTGACTAGCTTTATTTTTTGTCTTTTTTGGAATTAGAGTAATAAAGTAGTGGAGATACCATAATTTGGACTATTAGTGAAGCTTACAAAAATTACCGATTAATATCGGTATTAGGTATTTAAGGTAATTAAGGTTAATTAAGAATTACCTTATTACCGATTATACTTAGATAATAAGAATTACCGGTAATTACCGATTAATTAATTACAGATTAATATAATTAATATCCGAGCTGATACCAAGCTGATTTAATAATTAATTAATTTTACCAGTATGAATATGAAAATCCCAACTTTAGTATTGATCTGCAATAGTGTTTGTTTGTATTAGTTATGCCATGTGCTTTATTATTCGGGCTTCTGCCCAATAAGTAAAAGCTTCCTGTATTATGGTAATAATGAATAATAATATAGAAGACAGAAAAAAAAATTTCTTAATCATATAAATTGAGGCATAGGCTCCATATAGAATAAAAAAAAACGTTAAAATTTTTTTTTTCAGTATTCCACCCTCCTCCCCCTTTAAGGACGTCCACAAATTTGGGTATCATGTGCAAATCAAGGGGGCGTGTATTAAGAAAATCTTAATAATGTTGCTGAATCGTGTTGTGTGTGAGTTATAGATTTTAAAAAAAATTAGTCGCTGAAATTGGTCAATTTATTAGAAACCTATGACGAAGTAGCTACTACAAGATTTAATATCTCAGAAAATCTAAGTTGCTTCAAAAGTTCCAAATATAAAATAGACGATTCTTACGTTTTTGAGTAAATGCTTCCCAAACATAATTTTACTAAAAATGTTATTGTCTACTTGTATGAACGAGCTTCCAAACACCAAAATAGCTTTTCTAAATCGGAAACAACCAAATTTTCACTCACAAAAGTGTCTCTTGCAGAAAAACAATCTTAATCTCTTAATAAGCGCTTGGTACTCAAATTTTTAGAAAGGTCTATCCCTTGTCCCTCGTCAGGGTACAGCAACATATTCCAAATGTCCTTAGTTTCTTGTCATTTAATGTTCTGAATTGAAACATACAGCCACTCTCCTTAAAGTTTAGGTGTAATTCAGTCCTACAGCGCTTTCATTAAAAAAAAACTAGGTCCGGCTCCCCTGGAAAATTCCCCTAAGAATTCTTCCACGAAAAATTAACCCCTAAAAAATACCTCCCCAAGTAAATCCCCTCAAAAAATTCAAGCCCAAACAAACGAAGCCCAAAAACGAAATAGGACTAAATTTACGTTTATTTGGTACTTATCTGTTGAAAAAATTCTTGCACATCTTAAAGTTTAATAGCCCAACTGAAACCGAATTCAAACTTGCTGCATAGTTCTTGGGAAAAAACTGTGTGTTTTTGAGAATGTTTGAAATATTTTAAAAAGAAGCTAAGATTTGAACTCAGGGCCTCTTGCAAACTTGGACTTGGATCTAAATGATTGTTTTTAAACTAAAAATTTACATAAAATCCGTTCCTTCTGTCCTACTCTTCAACTTTAGACACTCTTGCTGCATAAATAGCAGCTATAAATAGCAGCTATTAATATTCTGCAGTAACAACAATCTATTTTTTTTCTTTATTTTCTCATAGTTGGTACAAAACTATGCAGCAGCTTCTTCAGCTTTGGTTGTTCGGTGTAAATCTGCTGAGCAGAGTGTTTCACCACACACCTGATCAAACCCTTTGCAGCCATACCTTCTAAAGCGTGGCGGGCCAAAGAGCCTCTGATCTTCATTCTTTCAGAGACAATAGCAGGTGTGATCAGCTTGTATGAAGGGACTTCTTTCAAAAGTTTATCATAGGTAGACTGGTCAAAGAGGACAAGATTGTTGAGCTTGTCCCTGACTAAATAATAGCAGCTTTCGGTAACAATTATTTCCTTGCTGAATGTTGCTACATCTACATCAATGCTTTTAAGTAGCATTACTGGGTAAGCTACAAACTCTGATTGCATTTGGTTTGATATTAGTTTAACAGACTCGTTGACCTTTGGTGGATCATCAACTAAAAAAACTGCGTCTTAGTCAGTGGATGATCATGTGGATGATCATACCTGAAGTATGCCATCCTTCAAACATTCATTGCATATCTTTTTTGGTTAATGCTGCTTAGTTTTTTTCTTCTTGACAATATTCTTATATACACACATCCATCGTTGGTTTTGGCATTTTTCTTTTTTTTTACTCAGACAAGAATTGTATGGCAGGAGTATTTGACTATGCCAACTCAAAGGAACATACCAAAGAACATTACATCGGTGATATTGCCTGATCCCAACCCTGTACAATGTTCAAGGCAAGTTTCTTCATCTCTAGTGCATTCTCTTTTCAGTTTTTCAAATACGAGCTTATCTAAAGAGTCAAGACGCTTGACAATATCGAGAAATAAATTTCTGCTGAAAAGGACTTAATGGAAAATAGTTATCATATTATTAGAAGTTTCTCGGTTGTTGCATCTGGCAATTAATCAAATTTATCACAGACACAATTATTGTGACAGATTTTAGATTTTTCGTTGTCAAGTCAATGAACTGCCAACAATTTGATTTTTATTGCATGGCTTGTAAAACAAAACAAAAACTAAAAGTTTCTTTCGAAAAAGACAGTTCATGCCCATCTTGGCGTTGAGGATGTTCTTCGGTTAATCCACTATTGGCAGGGAATAAAGATTATTTAAAGTTGGTACCTTTGTATCAAGGAATGTAGAACCCTAACTCTTCCGTTCTTCCCATGTCCTTGATGTCTTCTTCCGATGTTCCTTAAGTCCATTTTTCCTTGAGCCTAATGAGATATATCAATGCTTCTAATTTCTAGTGAATCCAAATAAAATCTGATAAACATTCCGTTAGTTCCTTATGCAAACTTTTAGTCTTCAATTCGTACACATCTTCTTTCACTGTAAAACTGTTTAGTAAATAGAAATTAAGACTTTGTACAAAACAGCCATAAAAAAAATACGCGAAAACTGATCGTTTCTTTTTAGGGATGAAGTTTCCAGGGCGTTTACTTTTTTGTCAGGTGGCCTAACAAAATTGTGACACTTGTGAATGTCCAACGTGTGGATAAATATTCAAGTACACTTTCAATGTCACGAATAAAAAAAAAATCCCCTTTCTTTTTGAAATTGAATAAAAAAAGGTTTTTCAACTGCAAGTAAAGAGTGACATTAAAACTTAAAACGAACAGAAATTATTCCGTTTATAAAAGGGGTTATCCCCTCCTCAACGCCTCGCTCTTTACGCAAAAGTTTTACTCTTTCTCACAACTCTACTTTTTAAAAAAATTAAAAAACTTTAGCATAAAGAGCGAGGCTTTGAGGAGGGGACAAACCTTTTCATAAACGAAACGATTTCTGTTCGTTTTAAGTTTTAATGTCGCTCCTTACTTGCAGTTGAAAAACTTGTTTTTTTATTTAATTTCTGAACGTTTTTGAATTAATGCATGTTTTGATTTTGGCTCACCGCACATGAATAATTAAAACGAAATTTGCATTTCTTTTTTTGGCTAAATGGAGGCCTAGTTGCACTCCAATTTTTGGCTACTTAAAAAGGCAACTAGAATTTTTTAATTTTTTTTTACGAACCTTTACGTATAAATATACGTAACTTACGAATTAACTTATGTAACGAAATTCTATATTTTTATATATTTATTGCGCATATCAGGGGGTTCTACCCCTCGTCAATACCTCGCTCTTTACATTAAAGCTTCAACTAGGTCCCAATTCTTTAAGAATGACCCCTGAATCACAAACGCCGTAGAATAAATAGTTGAAATTACTAGAAATGCTTTAGAGTAAAGAGTAAGGTATTGTGGAGGAGACGAGCCCCCTTATATACGAAATAATTTCTGTTCGTTTTAGGTTCTAATGCTGCTCCTTACTTCCACCAGAAAAAAACTTTTTTTCTATTTATTTTCTCATTGCTTTTATTTTAAATAAAGCTAGAACATCCTGCGGCCCCTTCATGAAAATTTTCTTCCCTCATGATAAATTCCTCCATGGAACGATCCTCACACGTAAACCCCTCCCCGACCCCCCTTTAACATGAAAAAGTCCCCCTGAAATCGTCTGTACACGTCCCAATAACCATTACTATATGTAAACAATGGTCAAAGTCTGTAACTTGCAGCCCCTCCCCCGGGGACTGTGGGGGAGTAAGTCGTCCCCAAAGACAAAATTATTAGGTTTTTCGACTATGCTGAAAAAAATGGATATCACAAAAAATGTTATCCAGTAACTTTGGGAAAAATGAGCGTGGGTGGGGGTCAACCAATGTCTTTTGTCACTTAAAAAGGGCGCTAGAACTTTTAATTTCCGTTAGAATGAGCCCTCTTGCGACATTCTAGGACCATTGGGTTGATACGATCACCCCTGTGAAAAAGAAAAAAACAACAAATAAACACGCATCCGTGATCTGTCTTCTGGGAAAAAATACAAAATTCCATATTGTCGTAGATAGGAGGTTGAAGATTCTACGGTAGGGTTCTCTGATACGTTAAATTTGATGGTGTGATTTTCGGTAAGATTCTTTGACTTTTAGGGGGTGTTTCCCCCCATTTTCTAAAATACGGCAAATTTTCTCAGGCTCGTAACTTTTAATGGGTAAAACTAAACTTGATGAAACTTGTGTATTTAGAATCAGCGTGCAATTCTTTTGATGTAACTATTGGTATCAAAATTCCATTTTTTAGAGTTTTGGTTACTATTGAGCCGGGTCGCTCCTTACTACAGTTCGTTACCACGAACTGTTTGATCTCCAAACAGAACTAAATTTTTAACCGAAAGATACCTACCTAGAAGGAGATCTGCATCATAATCGTCACCGTAGGATTCCTAAAAATGGAGTATTTACGAAAAAACACCTTTTAATAATTCCTGTATCCTACATTTTGTTTTCACTTCCCATCAATACTTCTTTTAGTGTTGCCACACAATATTTGCACCTACAAAGGGCACAAACTTACAAAATTACCTAGTGCTGAAAAAAACAAAAGATGCCAGGTCAGGTTGGGATCAATAAGAAAATGCCTAACGGTTTTTACCACCTTGCTTTAACTATAACTAGAAAGCTAAAAACTAAAGAGTTTTTTTTTTATTCCAAGTTTACTCAATGTACATATTCAGGAAATGCACAAAAAGCCACTCCCCCATCTCAAAGTATTTACAAATATTTTGGCGTTTTCGATTAGACTATAGTATATCTCACTTTCAGAAACGTTACAAATCCTATAGTGTTAAAAATGACATTCCACGCAAACGTCGTGTTTCCATGGGCGCCCAGAAAGGTGTGGGAAATCTACCATTTGCCCCTACTTTCTACCTCTTGAAGACAAAACAAACTAAAATGTAAGCATTTGAGATATTCGGCAAAAATATGCCATGTTTTTCAGAATAAAACTTGCTTTCTAAATTTTATCCCCTACTCCACAAAAAATTCCGCTATTATTTCCCTCTGAAAAGCTTTCTGTGTGCCCCCCATGGGCATTATAACTGTTCAAGTTTTCATTTACTTTCGGCTTAGCTTCCATTAGCTCCCATCATTTGAGTTCAGTATCATCATTCCCTCTCTCCTGAAGAAGAGAAACATAAATAATATCAGAATAGCATCAAAATACTTTTTTGACTTATTCCACAGCGATGAGAATCTCTCCACATAGGGGGTGATTAACACATAGGGATGGGGGATAAAAAAGGTAGCTTTAACAGACCTCCTACCCGGGTCACTCCACGAGACCAAAAAATACCTACCCTTTTACTATTGTTAACTAATATTAAATATTAAACTAGAGATTCACTCCTAAGACCAAAGTCAGCATATTTCTGTCAGTGGTATATTAAAGGCTATTATAAAATCAGCGTGAGCAGATTAGTGCAAAGCTTTTCGGCTAGTAAAAAAAAAAATATATATACATATCGATTAAGCCGTGTGTGACAAAAGAGACAGATGGCCAGTAGAACTGCGAACTAATTGAGTAATTTTAAGATTCTGCTGATTAAGTAATTATGTGAAACTGAATGACTTGATACAATGGAACCATTATTTTTACTGTCTTTGCCGCCATATTGACTCGATATCAATGTCATTCTCGGTGATTTACTGTTAAATGAGCCGCTCTAGATGAATCTTCGGCTGAAAATTAGCCATCCAAACGCATCATTTCTTTTTCTTATGTGTCTCAAACAGTCGTAAATGCAATAATTGCTGTCAAGCTAGTAAAAACCAAATTTACCGAATGAAATTAAAAAAGATACCCAATATTCACCCTATGAGCTAAGATTACTGCCATTTGGTTTGGTTTTCACCATTTAACTAGCAAAAATTAAGTTTGGCTAATGAGATTTAGAAACATAGCCAAATTGGGTAAATTGGCCAAATTACCCAATACGGATAAGAATAATGCCACTAGGGCTTTTAATCCAAGACAACTTGAAAATTGTATAGACAGCATGAGGAGGAGAATCTTATGATCTGGTTGTGGAACACCGAGTGACGTAAAACAAAATAACCTGAATTTTTTAGTGTTTTTGCAGCTAAAACCATGCTACATCTGTTTCGGTGATCCATATTGTCATCGTTGGTGATTCACAAGCAATTTCACTATGCTGATCAGTCTGTTTGACCAATTGCACACCTCTGAGAAACCAATAATGACTCCTCTTTGGATCATTTAGCGTATGATTTCTATGCCATTGCTTTATAACAGGTAACGATCACTTTCCAAATCATAGACGCAAGGTGGCACGCGCCACCTTGCGTTGGATAAAGTGTGCTAGAGAAAAGGCACTCCAATGATGTGTGCTAGGAGGCGGAGAGGGGGTGTCCCGTTAGCAGAGCATTTGGTGTTTCAACTTCAAGCTGTAAATAATAAATGATTAAATATGTCAAATGATGCAATTAATTTCAAAAAGAATTCTGAAATTTATTTTTATGACAAATGACAGCAGGCTAGGGATATTGCAAAATAGCTGGCTGAGTTTAAGATTCTGTTAAATGACTAATTTTGTGAAATCAAGCGACTTGAGCAATAAAATCATTATTTTTTTTTACTGACTTCGCCACAATAGAGACTCAGCGTAAATGATCAGAATTTGCCATCACGGATAATTAATTTCAAATTGACAATGGATTTTATTGTCATTCTTTTGTATGTTATTATTATATGTGCAAGTTTTACTTCTTTTTTCTTTTCTTTTTTGTGCCACAACAGATTTTAGTCGCAATAAATATCAAAATACTTTTACTAAATTGCAACCAACTAAATTGCATGAAATATTTAAATAAGGAGTGACACGGCTCAATAGTAACTAAAACTGTATAGAATGGAATGTTGTATATATGTGTGTATATATATATATATATATATATATATATATATATATATATATATATATATATATATATATATACTTTACTTTATACTGCAACAACATAATAGCGCTCCATAACTCTGTAACAGTATAATAATAACCTATTATACTGTGTATAATAGTAACCTATTAATTGACTAATCTTGTGAAATCCAGTGACTTGAGCAATAAAATCATTATTTTTTTTTACTGACTTCGCCACAATAGAGACTCAGCGTAAATGATCAGAATTTGCCATCACGGATAATTAATTTCAAATTGACAATGGATTTTATTGTCATTGTTTTGTGTGTTATTATCATATGTGCAAGTTTTACTTCTTTTTTCTTTTCTTTTTCGTGCCACAACAGATTTTATTCGCAATAAATATCTATTTCTATTAACCAACTAAATTCCATGACTAATAGCCATTTTGTTCCAAAAAACAAAATAATTAAAAAAAAGAGAAATTATAAAGTGTGCCATAAAAAAAAATTAAAGGCCTTACCAACATCGTTTCAAGGAATCTTAGTCTGATCAAGACAGATCTATATGTCTAAAAATTCGTCTATATAACCAACGAGACGTTATCAGGCAAAACAAGAAACACAAATATAAAAGATAAAAAGCATCTACCATTGAAAGACGTAATAAAAATCACAAGACGTCCTTGGAACAAAAAAAAATTAACCTGTTTAAGGTGTTTTTACTTTTAAATTCTATACTTTTATGAGACTTTTCCTTTTTTTATGGAAGACGAACGTCATTCCATATTCAGAAATGGCCAGTATTGGCAATATACATATTACTTAGGTATATTGTACTTTTCCTGGATGAATTTTGAAAATCCTTCTTAACTGCTTGATCCAGTCTTATGTTTCTTCCTGTCCAATAGTATGGATACCAACCTTACTTTCGCTGTTAAAACCACCTACTAAGGTTTACAATAAGGCTAGAAACCTCATTGAGGAAACTAATCGTTCAAGAATTATCCCTTTATTCCCATATTTTACCTTTTCTCCGCTTCATAGTGACCTTCCCAGCCTCTAAGTGTTATAATTTTAAAATAAACATAATCATAATAAAATAACTATAAATAACTATAGTAATTAATAAAATAAAAAGTATATTCAATTTCCCTTTTCTCCTTGTATAAGGCCAGATTATAATCCTTTAATGGCGAGTCATGCTATGTGGAATAAATTGCCTGAATCAGCTCGAAGGTGCCCCTCATTCGGTTTGTTCAAAAAAAAATTGTTAATAATTCTTTGGCTTCTTAGAAGCTATTTTTATCTATTTATTTTTATTGTATATTATTATTTTTATCTACTTAATTAATCTGCTTAATTAATCTACTTTTTAGTCTACTTAATTAATTTAGTCTATTCAATCTACATAGTTTTGTGTTCTACGGTTTTTTATCCGTATTTTTCTCCTTTTTCCTCTTCTCTCTGTTAGTAAGTGATTATTTTTTTCTCTGAGTAAGTGACTCTTTTATCTCCCCACTTCTTTACAGGCCAATGAGCCTTTGGGGAATCGCAAAATGTAATATTGTATATTTATTTCATGATAAATAAATCTTATCGTGTCTTATTAATGCCTTTGCAGATAGGGGTATATTCATTTTAAGCCATATTGATATATTTACATATAGCCATAATATTCAGATATACACTATTTTGAAACAAATGATATACATTGTGTTGAAAATATTTGTCTCAAGATCATTTGGACCCCTCCCAAAAGGTAAGGCCCTGCATACAAGCTATTTAGATACAGTGGAAAGTAATGCGTATAAATTTTTTTATAAACTTTTATAAACACGCTGGTTCTAACTGTTCTTCCCGCTTGAGCTGAATTGTAGGGGTCAATGAAGAAAACCCACATGGCGTGGTTAAAGGGAAATCTATGAGCCGTCTATTTTTCTCTTCTTTTATGGTGGTATCATTATATTTGCCTACGGAGTGATTCTTTTTACAGTCTAAAACCGTTGAATCCGTCGAGTGAGCTTAAAGCTTGCTTTCTGGGGTTATACCTGCTGCAAGACTATTTTGCATACGGTTGTCAGAACTATCAGGATTATGCAAGACCATATGGTGAAAATCTTTGACCCAAGTTACCCAAATTGGGCTACTATTACCAACTTTGCTTTAACTAAGCCTAATTAACCCATTAGTATATTAGCCCAATTTCTTATAAATTTCAGTAGCAAAGTGCAAATTTCTCTAGCCGGTTCTGGCACCCTGAAGTTTCCTTTGAAAGAATGCTTCTGTCTGCAATTTCCAGATCATGAGGCCAGTTGTGTCAGTTGTGGAGGGGGGCATCTACTCCCTAGATCCCCTAAATTTTGAAAAATTCAAATTCTCTTTTGGGGT
This sequence comes from Artemia franciscana, assembly GCF_032884065.1. Lineage (NCBI taxonomy): Eukaryota > Metazoa > Arthropoda > Branchiopoda > Anostraca > Artemiidae > Artemia > Artemia franciscana. The sequence goes on along the minus strand of NC_088878.1, from coordinate 7,425,208 downwards.
ATTTTCATTGAAATTCGCCTTTCTTTACATTTTACCGAAAAATCGAAAAAAAACACAAACTTACCCCCCCTCCCTAAGTTTTTGTGGATTAAGGCCATTGCCTGGCGTATATATCGAAATCACAATCAATATATTTTTCATGGTGTTCAATTGGTAAATCATGTTGGCAGGGCCGTATCCAGGATTTTTTTTTTAGTGGGGTGGGGCTTACAAAAGATTTTCTTGGAGGGATTACAAAAAACTTTGATGGGCGCATCAAAAATTTGTTTATATTCATTTTTGTTCGTTTTTACGAGTTAAAAAAATTTTTCAGGGGGGTCAAACCTCCTACACCCCTCCCCCTGGATATGACCTAGCATGTAGGTATGGGCTCTAAGGTATAAGTTGATAGAGTTTGAGAATACTAATTGCTGGTTTCAAAAAGCTAGTCCGAAGAGCAATTTGTATTTTCAATTTTAGTTGTCAGGGTCAACCCCATAAGCCTTAAAGAGGTTCTGTGTATAAGTGCTGAACAGATTTTTTGCATTTAATGTATTTTGATTGCAGAAAACCAAAGCCATTTGAGTATATCATATTCCAGAAGTTAATGGTACTTTCAATAGACGTTCGATTCGAAGACCCTGCCAAGCGAAATACAATATAGCGTAGCATTCTTTTCCTTTTAGCTAAATTTGTAGACTGGTCAGTGAAGATGAACAGCGTGGCAGTCCAGGGGTCCAGGAAATTAAGCCTCTGCGGTGGCCGTTACGATTGTCTCATCTAATTTACACCCTATCGCTTCCCAGATCTATTCCTATCATACCCGAACTTTAACTTCCATGGTGAATGCTTTAGGAACGCAGGTGTTTATCTACAAATGGCATGGGTATTTATGTACTTGACCAATAATTTTTATGGACACTTAATTTCTAAGGTTGTGTTTCAGCTATGATGGATTAAAGAAGTGTATCTTTCCCAGCACACATGAGCACAGATAAGAGCTCCTTCAGTAAGATGATTCGAGAGTTTACCCTTAAGAAGATGTTGGAGAAAATCCTGTAATATTCTATAGAATACAAACATTTGGGAAAAATCACATAATTTACATTTTAAACACCCCCTCCCTCCAAGAAACACACACACACACACCCGAAACATCCTCTGACAGTCCCAGGAATAACGTTGCACGCCCCTAGTTTCGGTAACTGTCTTGTTGAAGTGTGAAAATGTTAAAAGTTATTTTCCCTCCCCAAAGCCCTCTTAATACTTTTCGCAGCGTTTGATAAAAGTAATCCTTGAACAAAACTACTTGACAGCGTTAAAAATTTTCTGGATATTAATTATCTATCAACGCCCGACGGGTATGTTAATAATTCTGGCGTAATGTGTCAACAATTTTCAAATTTAATATGATCGTTATTTCGCATATGGGGAAAATTTGCCTCGGAGGTATTGTCAGGGGAAATTTTCCATGGGGATTTTCCACAGTGGGGGGGATTTTCCATGAAAAAAAGTTTTTCAGAGTGGGAATTTTCTACGGAGGGCGTCTTCCACTGGGGAGGAAGGATTTTCTTTGGATTTCTTTTCTTTTGAGATCGCAGCAACACACGGCGACTAAGCTAGTTTTTAAAATAATTTTTTCTAGTGATTCCATGCAGACATTCGTTTATTATTACGCCTTTTCTATGTAAATTCAAGGGAAGGAAGAGAAAGTCCCACTAAGATTGACTGGAAAAAGCTCCAGAAAGCCCGAAACAATGTGGTATAGACCCTCATCATCGGTTTGAACCCCATGTACCTTTTTCAACCAATGTATACCTGTTACCGTGAATGTCCAAAATTTGTGAAGGTCAACATTCACCGGCGACTGTCCGAAATACGTTTTTTGGTGCTCTTCTGTTAAACAAAACACCCAAGAAGTGAAGTTAGGTCAATCCTAACGAAATATACCAAAACATGATGACAAAATAATACTTCAGAACAAAATTATGGAAACCCGACCTCGACCCTTAGATAGGCAACTCAACTCAACTTTAACTCAACTTAGCTTTATTAATATCAAATAATAAATACATGTATCTCTTTTAACATCCCCACAAAAGGTTCCATGGCCTGTGAACGCAGGGAAAAACATTAAAATCATATCAACAGTTCGTGGTAACGAACTGTAGTAAGGAGCAGCCCGGCTCATTTTAGAAAATAGGGGGAAACACCCCCTCAAAGTCATACAATCTTAACGAACATCACACCATCAGATTCAGCGTATCAGAGAACCTTATTGTAGAAGTTTTAAGCTCCTATCCACAAAAATGTGGAATTTCGCATTTTTTGCCAGAAGACAGATCACGGATGCGTGTTTATTTGTTTTCTTACTGTTTTAAAAATAGAGTTAAGAGAAAGAGTCAAACTTTAGCGTAAAGAGCGGGGCGTCGAGGAGGAAAAGCCCCTTTCATATACGGAGCAATTTCTGTCCGTTTTAAGTTTTAATGTTGTTCCTTACTTTCATTTAAAAAAAACTTGTTTTTTTATTTAATCTATCAAGATTCACAATACAAGATAAGGGAAATAAACACGGAGAGGAAAAAAATAACAAAAGAGAAAAACAGAAAAATGCAAATTGTTATATCAAACCTTTTTTTATTATTTATTGCAAACCAGTCTTCGTACTAGACAGCGTAATTTTTGAATGTGTTCAAAAATTTTTTTCTCTTCGGATCTTCTCTTCCCTTTTTTTTCTTCTTCCCTTTTCTCGGATTTTCTTCTTCCCTTTTCTCGGATTTTCTCTTCCCTTTTTTTCTCTTCGATTTAGTCAGTGGTGCAAGTCAACTTTTTCATCTTTATGCAAGGTTTGATGGTGACAGGTTAGGTTAGGTTTTTGACCCATTTATGATATTTAAAACCTAATTTAACATAACCTAACTTCAACTTTTACCATTAAAGCTTGCATAAGATTGAAAAAGCTGATTCGCAAAGCTAATTGAATCCAAGCAGAGAAAAAAAAATCGGATATTTTCCCGACTCCGGACATTAACAGTAACACATCTATACTAACTGTAGAATTTCTTCTGAAAGATAACGTAAAAATTTATTTCAATTTCTCCTTCTCTTGTATTCACTAAGGCTATTACTCAGATGGTTAAAGTGTGAAGAGTGATGGGGTCTCAGGTCAATCTTTCATTTTTGAACTACTACCCTCTTCTAACTTTTGTAGCACCCTCCCCCCATGATATTAATGCGTATACACCTGACTTCAATACAGCGTGTTTTCAGTCCGGTTTTATCGTTTGAACTAGATTCGCAAGTTTGAATTTTTGCTCGCATTCCATGCTTAATTGGATTGCAAAATTAGAAACTATTCATATAATATTGGATATGGGGATTTTATGCCAAACTTGAAAGTTTTATATCTGATTGCCACGTTTTATTAGCGGTATTTACGATTTTTAATTTAACATATGCAAATATAGTCTTTTTTAACTTTTATCCATAGACGTGACTGTAAATTTGAGTTCTGACTTTTACGTTTTCTTAATCTTCTTTTTAGGTAATAATTTTTTCCAGAGAAACAGCCAGGACTCCATTTTAGGGGGAAGGAACCGATTTACACCAGCCAGCCCCAAGAATCTCCTGAATCTTGCAGTCTTGATAAATAAAATTCTGTATTTATAGGATATTTTGGGAAATAGCTTTCCTTTTTTTGATAAAAATTTGGCCCCGTCTGTAGAATATCGAAAATTTAGGAAATTTAGGAAAATTTAGTAAGATATCGAAAATATCTAAAATTAGAAAATGCGTCTTAATGGTAACGATACCAGTCGATTTTGCCACATTTTGATGTCTTTTCTGCTTCTTGAAGAAAAGTAATATCTAAAAAGTTTGCAAGAAACAAAATTTGAGATTACCTAAAGGAAAATAGGAATGAAAGTATTGATGAAAATTTTGATAAAAATTTGATAATTTGATAAAAATTTGATTTGATAAAATTTTGATAAAAAATTTTGATAAAAGATTTTGACAAAATTTTTGATAAAATTTTGATAAAAATTTTTGATAAAAATTTTTGATAAAAATTTTCAAATTCCCCTTTTTTGATAAAAATTTGGCCCCGTCTGTAGAATATCGAAAATTTAGGAAATTTAGGAAAATTTAGTAAGATATCGAAAATATCTAAAATTAGAAAATGCGTCTTAATGGTAACGAAACCAGTCGATTTTGCCACATTTTGATGTCTTTTCTGCCTCTTGAAGAAAAGTAATAGCTAAAAAGTTTGCAAGAAACAAAATTTGAGATTACCACAGCCTTAGACCTCCTAAAGGAAAATAGGAAAGAAAGTATTGATGAAAATTTATAGCATTTAAGATTAATGAAAACTGATCAATTTTTTTGTAATATTATAGCATTTAAAAGAAAGAATTGCATGAAGTTTGAGATAAATGTTTTTGGTCAGCACAGGTGAGACATGGAACACACTCAAGCCAGTTGATATTCGTTAGGTTACAACATCATTGCTGCTAAGACAATTAACCGAAAAAAAATTACATAACAAAAAATTCGAAAACAAGTAAAGAATGATAATGAATTTAAAATGAGGAAAGATATATATATATATATATATATATATATATATATATATATATATATATATATATATATATATATATTACTTTATTCTTTCCTCATTTTTAATTTATTATCCTTCTTTACTTGTTTTCGAATTTTTGTTATATAACTTTCAGTTAATTGTCTTTAATAGGCAGCAATGATGTTGTAATATAAAAACATAAAAACAGTAGACCGTAATTTCTGTTTGTTAAAAGTTTAATGCTGCTCCTTAATTTCAGATGAAAAAACTTCTTCACATTTATTTTTCATTTTTGTTTTGTTTTAAATAATGCTAGAAAATCCTGCGCCCCCTTCATGGAGTTTCTCTTCCCCCATGACAAATTCCTCCATGTAAAGATCCTCCCTCAAGATCAATGTAAAGATCCCCAACCATAAAAAAATCCCCCTGAAAACGTCTCTACGCTTCCCAATAACCATTACTATATGTAAACACTGGACAAAGTTTGTAACTTGCAGCCCTTTCCTCGGGACTGTGAGGGAGTAAATCGTCTTCAAAGACATAGTTATTAGGTTTTTCGACTATGCTGAACAAAATGGCTATCTCAAAATTTTGATCCATTGACTTTGGGAAAAAGAGCGTGGGAGGGGGCCTAGGTGCCCTCCTACTTTTGGCCACTTTAAGAGAGCACTAGAACTTTTAATTTTCGTCAGAATGAGCCCTCTCGCGAAATTCTAGGACCACTGGGTTGATCATCCCTGGGGAAAAGAAAAAAACAAAACAAAAACCAAACAAAAAAACAAACAAATATACACGCACGCGTGATCGGTCTTCTGGTAAAAAATACGAAATTCCACATTTTTGTATATAGGAGCCTTAAACTTCTACAGTTGGGTTCTCTAATACTCTGAATGCGATGATGTAAGATTCTTCGACTTTTAGGGGTGTTTCCCCCTATTTTCCAAAATAAGGCAAATTTTCTCAGGCTCGTAACTTTTGATGGGTAAAACTAAATTCGATGAAACTTATATATTTAAAATATATTTAAAATCAGCATAAAAATTTGATTCTTTTGATTTAACTATTGGCATCAAAATTCCATTTTTAAGAGTTTCGTTTGGTATTGAGCCGGGTCGCTCCTTACTACAGTTTGTTACCAAGAACTGTTTGATAAGGAAAATTTAGTTTTATTATTGCTAAGTTTCTAGCTTAAATCTTAAAACCTATGTTATAAAACAAACATGCTTCTAAGATCCTGATGGATTCTCAGCTGTCTGCCGATTTTCTCTTGTTGATCAGCCTTCTTTTCTTTTAATACTATATATCAGCCATCTTAAAAAAAAAAAAAAAAGAAAACACGCTCTCCAACAAATACGAACAATGAAACTTTAAATGAGGGAATCCAAAAGGGGAAGGGGCCAAGATTCGGTTTCTTCTCCGCTTGGAAGACTAAATGAAAATTATTTCATTTTCTTTAAAATAATTTTGTTCTTCTGTTAAAAGTTTTCTCGACATTTTGCCTCCTCCCCAACAATGGAAAATCTGAGTACACTTGCATTTGACTTTTTTTGCAGGTGGCCTGGATGATTTCTTATACTTAGCAGGTTGATACGACCAGGGGCGTGGCCCCAGCATTTTTATTTTGGGGAGGGCAAGATGGACTTAGATCTTGACAGTCAATTGCTATATAATTTTTTCCAAATTATTGGAGGTGCAACTGCCCCCTTGTCTCCCTCCCCCCAAACAATACTAATGGATACACCATAGGCAGTATCAAGATCTGCAGTAACTGTCAATTAGAAGGACTAACCTCTTACTTAACGTTCTGGCTTTGGTACTACCTTCGAGCTTTTATCGTTTGTGGTCCCAAAGTACAATAAACGACGTATTTTCTAACCCCTTAGGTTAAAATAGCAAGTATTATATGTTTATCAGCAGTAACTGTCAAATTCAAGATATTTTGGATAACCGCAACAAAGAATCTTCATGAAATTTGATTCAAAAACAGTAGTCACTTTTTGTCTTTCTTGATTTTTGACTTCTGTGTGGGGTCTGATAGTATCAAATTTCCAAAAAACCTTCCTGAATGATTAGCGATATATAATCCCAGCTATTTCTTGAAAGATAATCATGTAATTAGAGATCAATTATAAAAAGAAATTTCTTTTCTTTGGCTCTTCTTTGGTTCATTACCTATCACTAATGAAACTAATAAATTAATTCAATTCGTGTAAATGGGCATGCAGCCTAAAGTTTACCAGTCTTTTAATTGCAGGGCGTAAGGACAAAATCGACCAAGCAATTTAGCTTTTGCCACCCCAGCCTCTTTCCTCTCTCCCTAAAAAAGGCGGAGCCTAAATAAAACTTATGAGATTTTCTGCAAAACCATAAAATTTTGGTTATCAAGGGCAGGAGGCATGGGTCTAAAGCCCATTACAATTGTCAAACCTATCCAGTTCGGTCGTTTTGTGAGGGATTTTGCATCTTAAAACAAGCAAAAACTTCTTGAAGAGGATGTTTATTATCAGTTAGTTGCATGTGTTGTATATTTATCTATGGCTTTTGATATATTTACTCAGTAAAACGTACTCATGCTTGCCCAGAACTAGAACTTATTAAACAGTTCATGGTAACGAACTGTAAGCAAGGAGCGAGTCGGCTCGATAGTAACCGAAACTCTAAAAAACGGAACTTTAATACCAACAGATGCATCAAAAGAATCAGCTTTTTATGTTGATTCCAAAAATATGTTAAGCATCAATTTAGTGTTACTCATCAAAAGTTATGAGCCTAAGAAAATTTGCCAGATTTTTAAAATATGGGGAAAACATCCTCTAAAATCCAGAAAACTGATTATTGATGCCTGTTTATTTGTTTTCTTCTTTTTTTCTAGAGGTGATTGTATCGAAATAATGCTCTTAGGAAATAAGAAGAGGGTGCATTTGAATGAGAATTGGAAGTTCTAATGCCCTTTTAAGTGACCAAAAGGATTAGAGGGCAACTGGGGCATCTCCCATGCCCATTTTCCTCCCAAAATTATCTGATCAAAATTTTCAGATAGCTATCGTGTTCAGTATAACTGGAAGATCAAATAATAATGTCTTCAGGTGTAACGCATAGTATTTGTTATTGGGAAGTATTCAGACTTTTTTGGGGGGGGGAGGGCTTGTGCTTGGGATGGATTTGTGTAGGGACACTCTTCTTTGGGGAGGGAAATTTCTGGTGGGGATGGATATTCCAGGGTAAATGTTACACTGGGGAGATCTGAAAGAATTACAATGCAAATTATATTTAATTGTCTTACATTCCTTTTATCAAATTTTTCATGTTGAAATGTTCTGAGGGAATTATCCATGGGTTTTTTCCACGTGTTTTGATTTCTGGGAAATAATTTCCACGGAAGGGGGCACTTCTGGATTGATCGAGAAACCGATCAGAGATTTAAGTCTAATTCAAATGAAAGAACGCTAAGGAGAATTTTTCAAGCTGAATCATCCACAACCAATTTTAAAGGGAAGGAGATTCTCAGTGAGGATGAAACTGTCTGGAGGGAAATTGACGGGGGGAGGGGGTGCAGTTTATGTCGGTTGAAATTTCAGCGGAGGATTTTTTCATGAGGGAGAGGGGTATATTTCATAGAGGGTGAGCCGGATCTACCGGCATTATTTGAAAAACGAACATAAATTGCTCCATATATGAAGGGTGGCTCCCTCCTCAATATCCAGCCCTTTACGCTGAAGTTTGACTGCTTGTCCCAATTTTCTAAGAGCGTCTAATGAAACACGGGGGCTGTTTAATTAGAGTAGGAAGCTTTTTAAGAGGGCTAATAGCTTTAGCGTAGACTAAGGCATTGAGGAGGGGCAACCCTTCATATACGGAATGGATATGCCAAAATTAGTATGCTAGTTTTGTTTTAATTTTTCATGTACGGTGAGTCAAATTCAAGCCTTAATTAGTTGAAAACGTTCTGAAATTAAATAAAAAAAGCAAGTTTTTTAAACTGAAAGCAAGGAGCGACATTAAAACACGAACGGTCCGTACGCCTATATGAAAAAGACTATCCCCTCCTCAACGCTTCGCGCTTTACGCAAAATTTTTATTGTTTTGAAAATTAGATCTGTGACAGAGTCAAACTTTAGCGTAAAGAGTGATGCGTTGAGGAGGGGATAGCCCATATATGGAATAATTTCTGTTCATTTAAAGTTTTAATGTCGCCCCTTACTTTCAGTTAAAAAAACATTTCTTTTTTTATTTAATCGATAAAGGACCCTACACCTCAAATTTTGACCTTTGAAGCTAAAAAGTCTGAAATCTTTTGATCAAAAATTTTTTACTCTCCCACTATACTCAATGACGATGATTCTTCTCTTTCAGACTTTTTGCTTCGTACAACAACATGGCTGCAACATAGTAACAATCATAGTAACAATACTACGTTACAACATAGTAACATAGCAACTATCATGGTTGTAACAATAACTACAAACTAGTAAGAAGAGAATCTCTGCCTATAGTAACCAATTGTTTAAAAATGTGTTTTGAAAAAATCTGTCTTTTGACACAAATTTCAAACAGTTCTTTGCAACAACTGTAAGTAAGGAGCAGCGCGGCCTAATAGTAACCAAGACTCTAAAAGACACAGTTTTGATAGCATTATGTGTATCAAAAGAATCGAATCTATATGCTGATTCAAAATATATTAAGTTCATTAACTTCAATGTTACCTATCAAAAGTTGAGTGCCTGAAAAAATTTTATTTTTTCATATTTTTCATATTATTTTTTTTTATTTTATAAAAAAAAATTTTATAAAAGGAGGAATACATCCCAAAATGTCAAGCAATCTTAATGAAATACATCATCAGATTCAACATATCAGAGAACCCTACTGTAGAGGTTTCAAGCTCTTACGTACAAAAATGTTGAATTTTACATTTTTGCCAGAAGAAAGATCACGGATGCGTGTTTATTTTTTTTTTTTTTCAGGAGAGATCTTTTTTATTAAGGCTAATTGTGTCGAATCAGTGTTCGTAGAAGATTGGGAGAGGGCTCATTTGGTCGAAAGACAAAAGTTCTTGTGCCCCTTCTAAATAACCAAAAAGATTGGGGGCACCCAGTCCCCTCCCATGCTCTTTTCCCCCAAAGTCGTTCCATTGAAATTTTGAGAAAAACATTGTGTTCAGCGAAGATCCAATAACTATGCCTTTGAAGATAACATGGCCCCTCCCCCCACACCCCCCGGGGGAAAGGGCTGTAAGTTACGAAGTTTACCCATTGTTTACATATAGTATTTTTTGTTGGTAGTTGTACAAGACTTTTTTGAAGGGGGGGGGGAGAATTTTCTGCTTGGGGAATTTTATAGAGTGAAAACTTTCGTGGGGAGGGAAGTTTCTGGGGGTGAGCTTTCCAGGGGAAATTCTACACTAGGGGAATTTGCCAGAATTCCTTTACGAATTTCTTTTTACTTATCTTACTTTTTCTTTGCCTTTTACATTTACTTTGTCATAGGGTTGGGATTGTCTGGAGGAGTTTTCCGCGAGAGGAGGATTTTCCACGGGAATAACTTCCTAGAAATTAAGGTATATTCCAAATAGAAGTGTGCCAAGGAGATTTTTTTAGATCGAATCATCTCTAATAAATTTCCCTGGGGGATTTTTAGCGAGAATTGAATTGTGTGAGAGAATTTATGCGGAGGAAGCTTTACTTTGGGAATTTGTTGGTGGGGGGAGGAGGTTTTACATTGAGAGGAGCTGATTTCTTGGTATAATTTGAAAACGATCAGAATTAAAAAAAAACTTTTTTAAGACGAGAAGGTAATTGGATGGTATCCAGCGCCCTCATACGTGATTTTCCGCTATCCACTTTGCTCAAACTTCAAAGACCCGATCGAAATTTTGAGACAGCCATTTTGCAAATATTTGTCGAAAGGTTCAGTAACTATGCTTATGCCTACATTGATGACATGAACCCTACAGACCCTGAGGCAAGGACCCTAAACATATACAGAGTCCCAATAATTTATATGAAAGTTTTATTATTGGAAAGGTGGTATATTTGCTCCTGGGTGTTCAAAAAGGGTATTAAGGCGAGCTTTTTAGTGAATGCTGAGAGAGTGTTCTACCAATCAAAAAACAATATAGAGGTTGTCAATCGGACGTATCAGGAACGTTCGTATCTGCAGTATCTCAGAAACAGCTAAAGATATCCACTTGAAACTTTCAGGGAATGGTTAGAGAGGGTTGAAAAAAAGTAAATTAAATTCTTTACTTACATGCTGTCAAAGGAGCGCATCTGCAATATATCAGGACAGCTAAAGGTTTTGAAATTTTAAGTTGTGGGGACTAAGGGGAGGTTACTTAAGAATAATACATTTTTGTATTATTCCAACAATATTCCAGGTTGTAACATTATGGGCGTCAGGATGGTTTCAGCCTTAGAATGCCGAAAAAAAACTGTGCAGATCTTAAATCCATTTATTTGAAAATTATTTACCCGGCTCATCCGTCAAAAGCTAACATCTTAATTCTTAAGCAGAAAACCAAATGAAACTTGAAAATGTTCCTTCTAGTAACAAAAAATGTCAATTAAAAACAAATCGAAATTTCCAAAAAAGAATTTTTAAAGGGAACTAAAAAGCTATTTTAAACCAAAGATGAGTAGCAATAAAATCAAATAGCATTTCATAATTAACACAAATAGAATGGCTATCAAAGGGGCAAAAACAAAGAGAAATTATAATAAATAGTCAAATAAAACCAAAAACAAACACAAATCATCACAAAAAGGAGTAGAACTAATGCACCCTAAGCCTTCCAAATACCAGAGATTTAATTGCGCTTTATTGAAAACAAAATATTTAATTAAATACTTTCTCGTTTATAGCGTTAACAAATCCAAAATTGCCAAAACTTTTAAAAATGAATACTAATATATATTAAACAGTCAGCCTAACTTCATAATTTCTTTTTATGACCTAAAAAGACAGAGCTTGGAACAAAAACTTTTTTCAGTAAAGCATAAATGCTTTGGCCTTCAAATGGCTTAGGGGACGTTACTTGAACCGTGTCTACGGCAATTTCTTTCGTTTCGAGTTTTACTTGCTTATCGATTTTTCGCCTTGGGTGCCACTTATTCGTTTATGGAGAATCGTCTTAAGTTTGAATTATTATTTGACTTTATTTCTGTTCATCTTTGGTTTAACATAGCTCATTACTATTCTTTGAGAAATAATAAAAAAAATCAACTACGGAGCAAAAGTATGGAGCAGCATTAAAATTTAAATCGAACACAAATTATTACATATATGAGGGGGTTGCCCCCTTCGCAGTACCTCGATCTTTACGCTAAAGTTTAACTTTTTGTTCCAGTTATTTAAGAATGACTCCTGATACACAAGAACCGTTTAAATAGAATTACAAAATTGGAAGCTTTTACAAACCGAAAAAACACTTTAGCGTAAAGAGCGAGATCCTGAGGAAGGGGAAACTCCCTTATATACGCAATAATTTCTTTTCGTTTTCCTCAAAGACATAATTATTAGATCTTTCTACCATGGTGAAGAAAATGCTATCTTCAAACTCTGATCGGACAATTTTGGGTAAAAATGGGGCGGGTGGGGGGTGGGTGGCTACCCCCAATATTTTTTGTAACTTAAAAAGGGCACAAGAACTGTTGATTTCCGATTAAATGAGCCCTCTTCCGATTACCTAATATCACTGGTTTAATACGATCGCCCATGAAAAAAAAAACAAAAAAAAAACACGCAACCATGATCTTGCTTCTGGTAAAATGTTCAAAATTCCATGTTTTGTATATAAAAAGGTAAAGGATACGGCATTAGACTTTACAGTCCCTACCGGCGGTGGTGATCTCCGTTTCTTGTATATAGTTTTGTATATAGGAGCTTGAAAACTCTAAAGTAGGATTCTCTTACATCCTGAATCTCATGGTGTGATTTTCATTAAGATCGCTTGATTTCTTAGAGGTGTTTCCCCCCTTTTTCAAAATTAAAATTTTTCTCAGGCTGGTAACTTTTGATGGGTAACGTTAAACTTCATGAATTTTATATATTTTGCATTTAAATTTGAATCTTTTGATGTATCTATTATTATCAAGACTCTATTTCTTACAGTTTCGTTTACTATTACAGTAACCGAAACTGTTCCTTACTTATGCTCCTTACTTACAGTTCGTTACCACGAACTGTTTCTGCCTTGGAAAAAGTTTTTTTTTTATTTAACGAAACCATAATGATGGCTCCCTTATTTAAGAATGGAATGAATTTAGAATCGCTTTTAAAAGCTCTCGGAAGGAACTTTTACCCTTAAGACTGTTTTCCATGAGTGTCTTTGTGCCATTCTCCACATTTCTTCAGGAAAAATCCTCTTCATATCAAAAATTTCTTCAGGAAAAATCACCACTAAAGGCTTCAGCTTACATATACCGATATCAAACTGTCATATTCTGTGCCTCTATTCGATTTTTTTTTTTTTTTTTTTTTGTGAGTTACTGACAAAGTTGTGTTGCGGCACTTCGGTTCAATGCAATCCAAGTTTTTTTGGAAGAATACGTCGATGACCCAATGCCCTTATTTGAGTTTTTCAAACAGTTCGTGGTAATGAACTGTAGTACCCGGCTCAATAGTAACCGAAACTCTAAAAAATGGAACTTTGATACCAATAGTTACAGCAAAAGAATCGTATTTGAATGCTGATTTTAAATATATAAGTTTCATAAAGTATAATCTTAGCCATCAAAAGTTACGACCCTGAGAAAATTCTACTTATTTTAGAAAATAGGGGGAACACCCCCTAAGAGTCATAGAATCTTAAAGAAAATCACACCATCGAATTCAACGTATCAGAGAACCCCACTGTAGAAGTTTCAAGCTCCTATCTACAAAAATGTGGATATTCGTATTTTTTGCCAGAAACAGTCCCCTATTTTTTGCCAGATCATTGGTGCCTGTTTATTTGTTTTTTTTTTTTCTCTCTTTCCTTTTACCAGGGACGATCGTTTCCACCTAGTGGTCCTAGAATTTTGCAGGAGGGTCATTCTAAGGGGAATTAAAAGTTCTAGTGCCCTTTTTAAGTGACCAAAAAAATTGGAGGGCACCTAGGCCCCCTCCCGCGCTCATTTTTCCACAAACACACCGGATTAAAATTCTGAGATAGCCATGTCTTTGGGGACGACTTACTCCCACACGGTTCCCGAAGGAGGGGCTGCAGGTTTTTGACCAGTGTTTACATATAATAATGGTTATTGGGAAGTGTACGACGTTTTCAGGGGGATTGTTTGGTTTGGGGGGGGGAGTTGAGGGGGTTACGTGGGAGGATCTTTCCATGGAGGAATTTTCCGTGGGGGAAGAGAATTTAAATAAAGGGAGCGCAGGATTTTCTAGTATTATTGAAAAAAAATGAAGAAATAAATATGAAAAGTTTTTTCAACTGAAAGTAAGGAGCAGCATTTAAACTTAAAACGAACAGAAATTATTACACATATGAGGGGTTCACCTCCTCGTAATCGCTAAAGTATTTTTAGTAATTTCAACTATTTATTCTACGGCCTTTGTGATTCATGGGTCATTCTTAAGGAATTGGGACAATATTTAGGCTTTAGTGTAAAGAGCGAAGTATTGACAAGGGGTTGAACCCCCTCACATACGTAATAAAAACATACGAATATAGAAGTTCGTTACGTAAGTTAATTCGTAAGTCACGTATGCCTTTTTAAGTAATCAAAGTATTGGAGGGCAGCTAGGCCTCCTCCCCCGCTCGTTTTTCTTATAACCTTCCGATTAAAACTATGAGAAAGCCATTTAGCAAAAAAACTTAATATGCAAATTTCGTTTTAATCATTTACGTGCGGAGAGCCAAAATCAAAACATGCATTAATTCAAAAACGTTCAGAAATTAAATAAGAAAAAACAAGTTTTTTTTTAACTGAAAGTAAGGAGCGACATTAAAACTTAAAATGAACAGAAATTACTCTGTACATGAAAGGAACTTTTCCTCCTCAGCACCCCCGCTCTTTATGCTAAAGTTTTTTTTACTGTTTTAAAAAGTAGAGTTAAGAGAAAGAGTCAAACTTTAGCGTAAAGAGCGGGGCGTTGAGGAGGAAAAGCCCCTTTCATATACAGAGTAATTTCTGTTCGTTTTAAATTTTAATATCACTCCTTACTTTCAGTTAAAAAAAACTTTCTTTTTTTTTATTTAATACGAGTTAAGAGTCTTCTTTCAACTGTCTCTCAATTAGTTCTATCGAAAATAAAACAACAAATAATTACTACCTCTAACCCCCTACAAGCACCAGCAATAGTACTAACGAATAACAAATTGATGAGACATTCGAATCCTCATCTAAACCCGACTTGTGTAGTATTATAATACTAATTATAATATTGAATTTTATAATATTACATACAATTATAATATTAAATATAAATATAATGTTAATTATAATAATAATCTGCAGAAACAAACTGCATTGCTACACTTAGCAGCATAGTAATTGATTATTATAGTCTGACAATCATAACTACAAAGTACTGGAAATGATAGAGAAGGTCAACGTTTCTCGTAAATCTGAACAAAACCCACAAAAAGACTAAAAGTTGGAAAGCCATTTCTTCCAATTTTTTTCCATCCTCTCGATACCCTCCTCTCTAGTTAAAACGGTCAAAATAATATGAACAAATTTAATTAATCCAATATATTTAATACATTAGGCTGGTAATAAAAAACCACTTCAGACATTATTAAATAAGAATCATCAACTAAATAAGAAGCGATACTCATTTAAGGATTTTTTTTTGTCAAAACAGAACAAGGCCTGTAATTGTTTAGACATTCTCTCTCGGGCTTTTTGACGAATAATTGTTCATTCTTTATATCAAGGGCTATTATACTAAATTGACCGCGGCCTTATTAATTCTCTGAATAAGGCGCGTATTTCGGTAGCGTTGCTTGATTTGATAGGAGTAATTTTCTTAAGTTTCTCATTAAGATGGCGCCATCATAAAAATTTTTCTTTTGAGAAGATTCATGGCCGCTTTCAAATACGCAGGGAAATTGAATTTAATGAGGCTGATATTAACCAGTTTTAAAATGGTTAACCATTTTGATTCTAAAATTTCCGTGGATTGCCAATTACTGAGCAACTATACTTTAATAACCGTGTATATTTGGTAATTGGCGTGTCTAATTACCCTGCACGTATTTATTTATTAAATTTTAAAGAAGAAATGAAAGAATAATTGACTTGAACATTTTTCCCACCAATAGGGGACCTTCATGAGAGGTTGTAATGTCATAATGCATATCTAAGTACTTATAGTTGTACCTATCTGAGCGCTTTATGCTTCATGTATGACAATGTAATTTTTAATTTTGCCCATTTCATTATATTTTATAAAAGTTGGTGATCCATGTTCCTATATTCAACCTTCCAAAGAGTACCTATGTATCCTATTTTACCCCATCCAAACTTATTAAAGCCATCTTTCATTGCTGTCATGGCTAAAGATAATACCTGGCATTTTCCACCTTCTATGATAATTGCCAAAAACTATTGGCTAAGCTGCTCTAACACGGAGAATGAATATGTTGATGTCCGTTCGATTACAATTTCGTCCTCCTGATGTACATTACTCTACTGATCCTCCCTCTGAGAAAAATATTTAGCAAACAGATTTAAGCAATTTTCTCAGAAATGGAAAAATGTCGAACTCACCGCTTAGGCGTAATTGCAACAGTAGTAAAATGATTGATCCTTGTCAAAAATTATACTGGGAGGAGGTTTTAGCTAACACAAATAACATGAAACTAATTTTTTATACTTAAATTTCTATACTGATCATTTTGTGAATATTTTGTTTTTACTCAGTTTTTAAGGAAACGGTATCATTCACATTTTCGACGAAGGCATAACAATTACATTTTTCCAAAAGTAGGTAAGGGTCAATTTTCATTTTTTTTTTCTCTATTTCCAATGAATATAATCAAAAAGGTATTTTCAAAATTTACGGGGTGCGATTCTGCGCTAAAAAACCTAATTAAAGTATAGCCAAGACAGATTGTCTGAGTGAATGGTGCTTTTTTGATTGTTTTAATGAAAATTACCTAAAAAGTATTTTTCAAAATCCAGGGGGTCAAATTCTGTCTTACTGGCTTAATGATAAAACAAGACAGCGTGGTATTAAAAGCCGAAAAGAGGAAACAGCATAAGAAATGAAGTAAAATACAATCTTCAGCTGACTTTATACAAAAAATGGAATCAATAAAAGCCAGCAAACTTAGATTTTTTGAATAAACGCACATTCTAGATGACTTGTAGTTCTGCAAACGGATTGTGGTGAGACATGACACACTGGAAGCAGCAATTGACAATGGACAAGATCATCATTTTCGTCTTATCTTATCATTGTTCTTATGTATCTGACACGAGAACAATGTCCAGGTACTGTTCAAACAGTGTTCTGATGTGTTCAAGATCTGACAGAGTTGAGCGTCCTCCTTGACGAAAAACTCCACACAGTGGCACAATGGCAAGGAAAAAATGTCGTGGAGACTTGGAACTTCGATAACTTCGATATAATTTTAACTTCGATATATTTTATTAGGAGAATCTTGAGAATTGGAAAATATTCAGCTTCGCCGTACGCTAGATTTCCCAATATCTCAACTCATGCGTTCCTTTTTGCCGTTCCAGAATTGCCGTCCTAGAATTCAATCCTCGGCTTTATTAATAAGCCGTTCGCTTGTAAAACCTCGATATTACTTTGCGCTTATAAGTCGTTCTTTGAAATGCCGTTCTTAGTTCCCCATTCTTTAAAATGACGAACTGAGGATCATGCTCTGTTTTATTACTTCAGTTTTACTTTTGAGCGCCAGGTTTTAAAATCGAAAACCACACAAGATCCAACTACCAGCAAGAGTATTTATTTGCTTAACTTTGTAGATTTTGTGGATGGGAGTTCATTATCAGTCACTTACCTCCTCCAGCAACTCTATCACTTGTCTTGCTGGATCCAGAACCATGCTTTATATTTTCGCTGTGGTTGAAATTCTATCTCGCTGATTGAAGTTCTATCTGTGGGTTCAAATTCTATCTGGCTATGGAAAGTTCTAATAAGCCGTTTTTCAGTTGAAACAATGTTTTTAGAATAGTGAAATAAAACGCAATATAAGAGAAAAACCGAGAACTAAGAACGACAGCTGGGTGAAAACGAGCGCAGCCAATGATCTTAGATCGACTTAAAAAATGTTGTAAATAGCAAACTTCGCTAAGAGCAATCTGTCTTTTATGTTTTTCCGAGCTTCATCATCATAGAACACAACATCTTAGAACGTTGGGGAAAGGATCATTCGATGTCGGATTCAATGTCCGACATAGATAGCAAATTTTGTTAAGATCGATTTTTCTTCTTTGTTCTCTCAGAGCCAGGAGCTCATATGGCACTTGTGACGAGGTCCTAGTACGTGAAGAAGCACTGAACTCGCCAAAGTACTAGAAATGCCTCCAACTCACCCAAAAAGATCGGATCCGGTCTGGCTATGTCAATCATGTATCTAGAACTTCTGCTTACTCTCGAACTTGCCAAAGCACTAGAAATCCTCCCACCCCCCCCCAAAAAAAAAGATTGGATCTATTAGGGTTATGTCAATCACGTATTTAGAACTTGTGGTTATTTGTCACATCAAGTTTCATCCCGATCTCTCCACTCTAAGCGTTTTCCAAGATTTCCAGTTTCCAAGATTTCCGTTTCGCCCCTCCATCCCCCCAATGTACTCGTATTCAAACCTAATTAAAGATGGAGCATCTGAAACATGAGATCTTTCTACATATCAAGTTTAATTAAGATCCGATCATCCGTTCGTAAGATAAACATACCTCAATTTTCACGATTTCCCCTCTCTCCAGCCCCCCCAGACGGTCGAATCGGGGAAACGACTGTTTTCAAGTCAATATGTGCAGGTCCCTGACACGCCTACCAATTTTCATCGTCTTAACACGTTCAGAAGCACCAAACTCGCCAAAGCACTGGAAATCTCTCCCCCCAGCTTTCCCAAAAAGGGTGAATCCGGTCAAGTTATGTCAATCACGTATCTAGGACTTCCGTTCATTCTTCCCACCAATTTTCATTCCGATCTCTCCACTTTAAGCGTTTTCAGATTTTGAGTTTCCCCCTCCAACTCCCCTCAGGCTCAACAGATCGGATCAGGATTTAAAATAAGAGCTCTTAGACACGCAATCCTTCTAATTATCAAATTTTATTAAGATCTAATCACCCGTTCATAAGTTAAAAATACCTAATTTTTTTCTAATCTTCCGTATTAATCGTCCCTCCCCCCCCCCGCATGTGGTCTATTCAGGGAAGCAACTATTTCTATTTTACTGTGGTCCAGTCCCTAATACACCTGCCAACTTTAATCGTTTTAGCTTATCTGAAAGTGCCCGAACTAGCAAAACCGGGACCGACCGACCGGCCGACCGACAAACCAACGGACAGAAATTGCAATCGGTATATGGCACTTGGAAGACAGGCAAGTGCCATAAAAACCATAACATTGTAGGAAATTGAGGAAAGGATAATTCGATGTCACATTCGGGTTCTGACTCGACTTAAAAACTATCAGAAATAGCATTAAAAGCAATTTGTCTTCTATGTTTTTCCCGAGCTTCATCATTATGAAACATAACTTCGTAGGAAGTTGGGGGAAGGATAATTCGATGTCAGATTCGGCTTCCAACCCGAATAAAAGAGCTCTCATAAATATTAAACTTCGCTAAGAACGATTTGCTTCATTTTTCTCAAGAGCTTCCTCATTATAAAACGTAACATCGTAGGATGTTGGGGAAAGGATCATACGACGTGTGATTTGATGGTAAATACAACGACAAGGCAGCCTTTTGAAGGGGATAGAAAGTAGGAGGGCAACCCTTGTCTAATTAAAATATCCTGAGGCATTAATCGGTAAAGCAATGTATTTGCTAAAACAGTTCGTGGTAACGAACTGTAATTAAGGAGCGAACCGGCTAAATAGTAACCGAAACTCTAAAAGAACGGATTTTGACACCAGTAGATACATCGAAAGAATTGGCTTTTTATGCTGATTTCAAATATATAAACTTCATTAAGATTAGTCTTACCGATCAAAGTTTACAAGCCTGAGAAAATTTTCCTGATTTTCGAAAAACAAGAAACACCCCCTAAAAGTTAAGTGATCTTAATGAAAATCACACCATCAGATTCAGCGTATCAAAAACTCTACTTCACGGGTTTCAAGCTCCTATCCGTAAAAATGTGGAATTTGTATTTTTTTTTTTTTATTTTTTTTTTTTTTTTTTTTTTTTTTTTTTTTTTTCATAAGAAAGATCAGGGATGCGTGATTATTTGATTGTTCTGTTTTTTTCCCAGGGGTGATCGTATCAACCCAGTGGTCCAAGAATATCGACAGGAGGGTCCATTCGAACAGAAAGTAAAAGTTATAGTGCCCTTTTTAAGCGACCAAAATTATTGGAGCCCTTTTTTCCCAAAATCGTCCGATCAAATTTTGAGATAGCCATTTTGTTCATCATAGTAAAGAGACACAATAACTATGTCCTTGGGTATAACATGACCCCCTACAGCCACAGGGGAAAGGTTTTTATGGCACTTGGTATTAACCAAGTGACATATAGCGATCGCGAATTATGTCGGTCTGTCTGTCCCGGTTTTGCTAGTTTAGGCACTTCCAGATAAGCTAGGACGATGAAATTTGGCAGGCGTGTCAGGGACCAGCCCAGATGTAACTATAAATAGGCTTTTTCCCGATTCGACTATCTGGGGGAGGTAGTGGGGGGACGGTTAAATAGGAAAAATTAGAAAAAATGAGGTATTTTTGACTTACGAATAGATGATCAGAACTTAATGAAATTTGATATTTAGAAGGATATCTTGTCTCAGAGGTTTTATTTTAAATCCCGATCGGATCTGGTGACATTGGGGGAGTTGGAAGGGGAAACCTAAAATCTTGGAAAACGCTTAGAGTGGAGGGATCGGGATGAAACTTGGTGGAAAAGTAAGCACATGTCCTAGATACGAGATTAATATAAATGGAATGGATTCCATCTCTTCGGGGGAGTTGAGGGGGAGGGTTAATTCTGACAAATTTAGAAAAAAAGGTGTTTTTAACTTACAAAGGAGTGATCGGATCTTAATGAAAGTTCATTGTTTGAAGGACCTCGTAACTCAAATCTCTTATTTTGAATCCCGACCGGATCCAGTATCAAGGGGTAGTTGGGGCGGGGGAACCGGAATTCTTGGAAAAGGCTTAGAGAGGATATATCAGGATGAAACTTGGTGGGAAGATTAAGCACAAGTCCGAGATACGTGGCTGACATAACCAGACTGGATCCGCTCTCTTTAGAGGAGTTGGGGGGAGGGGGTAGTAATTTGAAAAATTTAGAAAAAATGAGGTATTTGTAACTTACGAATGGGTGATCAGATCTTAATGAA
Organism: Artemia franciscana; assembly: GCF_032884065.1. NCBI lineage: Eukaryota > Metazoa > Arthropoda > Branchiopoda > Anostraca > Artemiidae > Artemia > Artemia franciscana. The sequence continues at coordinate 7,404,171 of NC_088878.1, read as the reverse complement.
ATTTTTACACTTAGAAGGATCTTGTGCTTCAGAGCTCAAATTCTAAATCTCAACTAGGTCCTGTGACATTGGGGGGAGTTGGAGGGGAAATTGGAAATCTTGGAAAACGTGAACATTGAGGTATCTTTGTCTTACGAATAGGTGATCGGATCTTAATCAAACTTGATATACAGAAATATTTTATCTCCCAGATGTTCCATTTCCAATTTGAATCGGTTCTAGGGACACTGGGGGTCGGAGGGGGGAAACAAAAATCTTGGAAAACACTTAGAGTGAAAAGATCGGGATGAAACTTAACGGGAAGAATAAGGACAAGTTCTAGATACGTTATTGACATAATTGGAATGGACCCGCTCTCTCTCTTTTATTCATTTAATCTATAGTAAGGCATAAACAACACTATAGGACTGATTGTGAATGACAATGGGGTTCCCAGTACTTGCAAGTTCAGAATTTTATTTTTGGTATTATTTGTTCGTTTTCATATCCACTTTCTATTCAATCCCACTGTTTTTAGGGTTAAAGCATTAGGTTGCAGTAATTTATGTTTTACTTTATATGACTTATTCTTAAGGCTCTTGATTTATTTGTCAAATAGTTCTGGGTAACGAACTGTGAATAAAGATCGACTCGGCCCAGTAGCAGCCGAAACTTGGAAAAACGGAATTCTGATAATAATAGATCCATCCAAAAGCTTGACTTTTCTGCTGTTTCCAAATATCAAAAGTATTCAGTAAGTTTAATGTTATCTGCAAAAAGCTAGGAGCCTGAGAATATTTGCCTGATTTTTTATTTAGGGAATTAAAATCACACCATTAGATTCAGCATATCAGAAGACACTATTGTAGGGGTTTCAAATTCGTATCTACAAAATATGGAATTTTGTATTTTTTGCCAGAAGAAAGATCATGGATGCGGGTTTTGTTAGTTTTCTTCCTCAGGGGTGATCGTATTGAACCAATATTCCTAAGAGATCGGTAGAGGGCTCATTCGAACGGAAATCAACAGTTCTATTCTTCTTTTAAAGTGCTCAAAAAGATTGGAAGGCAACTATCCACCCCCTCCCAATGCATCATTTCTTTAAGACACCTGACAAAAACTTTGAGATAGTAACTCGACTGTTTATAGAGGAAAAATTAAATAATTATACCTTTGGGAATGACATGACCCCTCATACTCCCTGGGGAAAGGCCTGTAAGTTACGCAGTTTTCCCATTGTTCGCATATAGGCTATTTTTTAGAAAATTTATTAAGAAATTGAAGAAAAAAAATTTGCGAGGGAAATTTTCAGCGGGGGAAGGGGAGATTTGTCATGGCAATCCTTTTTCGTGAAGAAACATATTTCTAGGGGAATTTTCCAGGGAAAACTCTATTCGGGGGGAGGGAATTTCCTGGCATGATATAAGAAACGGTCAGAAATTAAATAAAAAACCTTTTTTAAAAGTCTTTTTCAACTGAAATTAAGGACCAACATCAAGCATTAAAATGCACAAAAATTATTTCGTATATGAGAGGAAGTGCCCCTTTCTTAACCCTCGCTCTTTACGGTAAAGTTTGATATTTTGTTACAACTCTTCAAGAGCGACTTCCGGGACACTTTGGAACTTCCGAAGTGTTCCGACTTCAGGAACTTCGGGTCGCTGAATTTGAATGAAGATTGTTCTTAGGAGGTTAAATACTTTATGGTAAAGAGCAAGGACTGGGGAAGAGGCAGACTTCCTCATATACGGGAAAATTTCTGTTCGTTTTAAGCTTTAATGTTACTCCTTACTTTTATTTGAAAAATTTATCTTTATTTTTAACGATAAAAGAGCAGAAACCTTAATACTAATAATAGAGTGGTTGTGAAAATATTGGCGACAATATTCAGCATTATACGCTTATTTAGTAAAATTACTATTGTAATATCTAAATAGCGATTAATTACTAATTATTAGTAATTAATAGCAATACCACGGCACGTGGACACCTTGGGCAAAGACAACAGGAAGAAGCTGCCAATTTCTAGGCTATACCTCAGTGTTCGTCACTTTTCAGAAGAGAAGCCTCAGCGAAAGGTAGGTTTCGACCAAAGTGCCAATAGTTTCCACGTGCGCTTCATCCTTTCCACGGTCAGAAAGTTTTGAAAAAATATTAGCAAAGAAACGCGTTTCAGGCTAGTAAAAAGACCTGAAAATCAAAAAGAAATATTGCAAATGTTTTGCCCGCATCAAACAATGAGTTTTCAGCACATATGATACCAAAAGACAGAAAAGAAAGAAAACAAAAATAAGGAAAGGTGGAACAAATAGGGTAATTTAGGAAGAGAATATAAAAGTAGTAATAAGAAACCTAAGCAGAAAAACTGAGGCAATCTACAAGATAGAATTTGAGGGTTAAAATCAGCTATGCCACCAAGGGCAATAATTCGATGGGTAGGGGGTAAATGCCCCCTGTATTATGAAAAGTACTTCGTGGTATTTTGTTGAAATATGTGGTGTAATTGAAGAATAACAAAAATGCACCCCGCTAAATTTTACAAATACTTTTTTTCATATCTTCATTAAAGAAAAAAATCCCCCTCTCCTGCATTTTTGTGGATCCTCCTTCACTGTACACCAGTGACAAACAGTGCAGAACTCCCTAGTTGGTTGCGTTTTGAAGAATACAAAGGAAATAGTGGAACAATAAGCCACTTTATTGCTTTTTATATGTCGTGATTGGGTTCGGTTGACAGTAAAACAACTGAGGGTGTGTCTTTACATCGCAGTTTCAAACAATTATTCCTGATATGCTACTAACTTATGTATTTATAACGTAATATTAAATATGTATTTCTATGAAACTGTGACAAATTTAATTTTAGGTTGATCACCTGGCTTTCCGTACAAATTGAAATGCTTGAAGCGTGATATTTTTTATGAAATTGGGTCCAGTTTCGGTTATGTGAAAATTTTATTGTTATAATGAGTTTTTCATGAAATTTGTCTCAGCACTAGTTAAATACAAAGTTACTCTTATATATGATATTGATAAAATGTGCTTTTCCATCTATAAAGTTGAATACATATTTTTTTTTATACACTGGGCCTAATATTAAGTGTATAGTTATTAAAATATTATAATAGGTTTTAAATGAAAGTTGTTCCAACAGAAGTTAAAAGTTAGTTTTTCTTTAACATTTATCATTTCCTGTAATCTTATATCTATATTTTTTAAGTCTTTTTTTGTATTAATTAGGGTTTAGTTCCTGTTGCTTATTAATTTTAAAGTTATAATGAGTTTTTGATGATACATAAGTTAAATATAAACGAGATTTACGAATAAATTTTACCACATTCTACGAATAAGCCGAAAGCAGAACGAAAGTAGTCGAAAGCAGAAACATGGTTTGATGAAACGAAAGCTTGACTGCATAACTTCAGATAGTTCTCTCTGACACAGGCTATAAAACTTCACTTCACTTCACACTATAGGCTCTAGCTCAAGGACAAGCAAAAACCATTCTTTTTGACCCCAGGCAAGAGTTCTACGAAGCTTTCAAAAATGGAGATAGTTCTCTCTGACACAGGCTATAAAACTTCACTTCACTTCACACTATAGGCTCTAGCTCAAGGACAAGCAAAAACCATTCTTTTTTACCCCAGGCAAGAGTTCTACAAAGCTTTCAAAAATGGACATTCACATCAATCAATCCGGCCTAAGGGCAACATTTTCCGTAAAAACTGCAGAGGTTAGACCCTTACCACTTTCTACGAATAAGCGGGGGCTAGGAACAAAAAAAAAAAAAACATGACAAAACCAAAGTGTTGCTCTCGCAACACAATAACCACATATTGTTTAAAATGTAGGAACGAATAAATACCTACTTATTGTTTAAATATAATAAAATCTAGCACACGAATATAATAACTACATATTGTTTAATATGCAAGAGAGTTCCTACTCCAGGAACGAACATTCTAACGATAAATTAAAGTTCAAGTAAGGATAAATCATTTTATTAAACAATGATCAAACAGTTCGTGGTAACGAACTGTAGTAAGGAGCAACCCGGCTCAATAGTATACGAAACTCTAAAAAACGGAATTTTTATGCTAAAAGATGCATCAAAACAATCTAATTTTCATTCTGATTTTAAATATATAAGTTTCATCAAATTTAGTCTTTGTCATCAAAAGTTACGAGCCTGAGAAAATTAGCCTTATTTTGGAAAATAGGGGGAAACACCCCCTAACAGTCATAGAATCTTAACGAAAATCACACCATCGTATTCAGCGTATCAGACAACCCTATAGCAAAAATTTCAAGCTCCTATCAACCGAAATGTGGAATTTCGTATTTTTTTTCCAGAAGGCAGACCACGGGTGCGTGTTCATTTGTTTTTTCCCCAGGGGACATCGTATCGACCAAGTGACCCTAAAATGTTGCAGGAGGGCTCATTCTTGAAAAGTTCTAATTCCCTTTTTAAGTGACCAAGCAAATTGGAGGGCACCTAGTCCCCCTCCCACGCTCATTTTTTCCCAAAGTCAACGGATCAAAATTTTTAGATAGCCATTTTGTTTCGTATAGTCAAAAACCACAATAACTATGTCTTTGGGGATGAATTACTCCCCCACAGTCCCTGGGAGAGGGGCTGCAAGTTACAAACTTTGACCAGTGTTTACATAAAGTAATGGTTATTGGGAAGTGTTCAGACGTTTTCAGGGGGATTTTTTTGGTTTGGGGGTGGGGTTGAGGGGAGGAGGCTAATTGGGAGGATCTTTCCTTTGAGGAATATGTAATGGGGGAAGAGAAATCTAATGAAAGGACGCGGAATTTTCTAGCATTACTATAAAAAAAATGAAAAAGTTTTTTCAATTGAAAGTAAGGAGTAGCATTAAAACTTAAAACGAAGAGAGATTATTACGCACATGAGGGATTCTAAAATACTTTAGCACAAAGAGCAAGGTAACTAGGAGGAGATAAATACCTCGCTCTTTACGCTAAAGTATTTTTAGTAATTTCAACTATTTATTCTACGGCCTTTCTGATTCTGGGGTCATTCTTAAAGAATTGGGACAAAACTTAAGAATTAGTGTATAGAGCGAGGTATTAACGAGGGGACAAACCCCCTCATATACATAATAAAGATATAAGAATATAAAAATTTTTTACGTAAGTTAATTCTTAAGTTATGTATATTTTTTACTAATAAAAACGATCGTTAAAAATCAAAAGTTCTAGTTGCCTTTTTAAGTAACCGAAAAATTAGAAGGCAACTAGGCCTTCCTCCCCGCCTCTTATTTCTCAAAATCGTCTGATCAATACTAAAAGAAAGCCATTTAGCCAAAAAAAGAATTAATATGCAAATTTCATTTCAACAATTTATGTGCGGAGAGCCAAAATAAAACATTCATTAGTTCTAAAACGTTCAGAAATTAAATAAAAAACTATTTTTTTAACTGAAAGTAAGGAGCGATATTAAAACTTAAAACGAACAGAAATTGCTCCATATATGAAATGGGTTGTCCCCTCCACAATCCCTCGATCTTTGCGCCAAAGTTTGACTCTTTGACACAATTCTACTTTTAAAAACAATTAAAAACTTTAGCGTAAAGAGCGAGGGATGGCGGAGGGACAACCCATTTCATATACGGAGTAATTTCTGTTTGTTTTAAGTTTTCATGTCGCTCCTTACTTTCAGTTAAAAAAAAGCTAGTTTTTTATTTAATAATTCACAAACGCTGGATATTTCGATCATGTGTGCAGTGATTGTCATCAGCAGTATTCCTGCTGATCAAATATTGTATTGAAACTGGAATTTTCTAATACGTCCGTCAAAGTCAAAAGGATTAAAAAAAAACTTAAAAAAGGATGGTTCAATTACGACTACAAAAGCAGACAAGAGTAACACTTTACTAGCAATGGAGACTGAGGACTATGCTCCAAAGTTAAGGATTTTATGAAAAAAAGGATTTATCCCTATTAGAACTTCAATTTATCGTCATTGAAAGGCAGTGTGGTCTTCGAAATTACCTAATAAATATCAGCATATGTGTCTTAAACCGGCAATGCTGATTCATTTGTATTTTTTTCAAAAAAGTGCAAATTTTTTCTGGCCTTGAGAGGCCATAGGATTTTGAGTCCTACTCATATTAATTTCTGCTATTTTTGAGTTTGAGTTGGTTTTTTATTATAATTTCTGTTCTTTTTGTGTTTCATTCATTTATTGATGCTAATTTCTGGTAATTTTACGCATGGTAGATTATTTGATTCTTTTTTGCTCATGGATCTCTTTACTCTTCTTTGAAAAATTTATTTTGTGGGAAAACTTGTTTTAATTAATTTCTGTTTGTTTTATATTGACAAAGTCTTTTTCAGGGAAAAAGGAAATAATAGTTTAAACCATTTCAGTTTTTTCCTTCTTTAAGAATTTATAGTTTGGCCTGGTTTTTGTATGCTGGAGAAACTTTTCCAACAATTTTCAACAGCATACACCCTTTTGAAAATGATGACACAAATAGTAATATTTAATTTAGTTTTATACCTCCTATAGTTGACCTGAAAAATTAAACTTAATACCATTCCCAAAAAATTATAGTTACGCTCTTTGACAGCATGGATACACTTACATCCTTTTGATTTAGTTAAATTTTAAGAACAAAGTAGTAATAGAAATAGCCCCGAAAGTTTGAACTTAATACCTTAAGTCTTTTTTAGGATATTGCTGAGAAATCTTATTGGCAACCAGGATACGCACAGTGCACAGTGCGTATGTAGGGTTGACCTACATAATAGCCCTAGAGGTAAGGCTACAAGCCCATTCAGCTATGCTGAAAAAAATGGCTGTCTTAAAATTTTGATTACAGAAGTTATGCAATCTGGTACTTGAATTTTACCAGATTTTTTTGCGTTTTAAATTGAGAAAATTGGGTACAATAGTCAAGTGTGGTTTGTGGAGAAAATGGGATATTATTTGTGCATGGTGTTCGGGATGTCGGAGTACCCGGGTCAACAACCAGCAAGTCTCCACGGTCCATCGGGCTACCCACCAATAATATGATTGCCACTGCCATCCGTGTCCCTTCCCATATAAAGATAAGTTTCTTTTCGTCTCTATCTGATGCTAATCAATTTCTAATTTTATTGATTTTTTATATTTGTCGTTACCGTCATGGATCCGGCTAACGTTCAAACTGGAGATTTGTTCCTCGCTAAATTTAAGGGTTATCCCCTTTGGCCGGTTCGAATCCTAGAAGTTATCAAGACAAATAGTGGAGACAACAAATTTACTATTTTTTGGTACGACAAAAAACATGACCGTCAGGTTCTATCTGTCGTGATTTTACTTAGTTTTGATGGCAATGAGAGGGAAACATCAACAAAGAAAACTAAGGGTGCTAATTATGTGTTTGCAGTGCTAAAAAATCATCCTGGTGTCTACCGACAGTTTCTAAAAAAGGAGTCAAATTCGGTAATAGATAGCCTACTCTCAGATCCCACTGCTAATCTCCGTAGACTAGTAGTGGCTACACAGAATGAACTTGCGGCTACAAAAAAAAATATAGCTAAAGAAATCGAGGTGAAAATTGACGAAAAGCTGAAAAAATCGTCTTTGCAGACTGCAGCTAATTTTCATGCTAAGTTTCCAGTTGAAACACTGGTTTCTGAAATTAATGATACAGTACATGTTGAAACTTATCCAAAATTTGAACTAATTGAAAAACATCTAGAAACATGCATTCGTATGATAACGGTTTGGCTAACGGTTTGCTGAGTAGACCCATTCGGATTTCTTGACGACTTTGAAACAACTTATGGAATCAATTAACAGTGGTATGGGCAGAGGTAAAACGCCTTTTTCTATATTTATAGATATTCATAAAACATTTCATACGGTTGATTTTCAAACACTACTAAGTCGGACAGAGTCATTAGATGTTCGTAGAAAGGGCTTTAAGCGGTTTGAAAGTTATCTCACAGGAAGATCCCTCAAAGTGGTGTTGAATGATGTGCGCTCAGCAGCATTTCCAGTGACATGTGGAGTACTACAAGGATCAGTGTCAGGTCTGCTGCTTTACCTCATTTATGTTGATCTCATGCGTCTTTATTTGAACGATGTGTGAATATCTCGTTTGCTGATGATACAGTTTTAACTGTGTTTGCCTCCTCTGTGAAGGGCTTGGTGAGAAAAGTGAATCTCACATTGGAAAGGCTGGAGATTTTCACCTCATTGAGTCTATTTTGTGTAAATGTTCACAAGACATTTTTAATGACGTTCTATAGAGCTGGTAAACCACTGGATGTGTCTGGCCAGGTAACTTTATGCGTTAATCTAGCTCAACAAGCTGATCATCTCCGCTACCTTGGTTTTGATCTTGATTGCTATCTTGCATGGAAATATCACAGTGGCGCAATTTCATCAAAAATTGCCCATGGGGTAGGCACACTTCGATGCCTGCAGTATTTTCTCCTAAAAAGATACTTCTAACTATATATTATTCGTTGTTTTATCCATATGTTTCCTGCGGTTGCCTCCTATGGAGCAGTAACTTATTATGCAACTATAGAAGAGTGCAAGTTCTACAAAACAAAGCTGTTAGAACAATCGGTAAGTATGTCCAGGGTGTACATAACACCTTTGGTTGTTTTAAGTCTCTGAAGCGCCTTAATTTCAGATAAGAGATTACAGTATTTGCCATAGTACTTGTGTTTCAGTGTATGAAAGGGTTAACCCCCGGTGTTTTTAAGAGTTTTTACTAAATTAATAGTGACCTGCATAATTATGGAACTAGGCAAAGTGATAATATAATTGTTGATTTGCGTTATGGTACCAGGTCTTCATTTTCAATGAAGCACCTTGGTTAATCTGTGAGGAACGAGCTACCATTAAGCATAAAATCGTTCCTCTGTGAGGAACGAACTACCTTTAAGCATTAGGGTGACGGAACACGTACCTGAGTTTAAAAAGAATTTAGAAGATTATTTTTTGGGAGAGGGGGAATCTGCTGAATTCTATTATGGCTAGTAGGTTGGGAAAGGGAGGAAGAGGAGCTGGAGAGGTAAGGGGTGCTGGGAAGGTAAGGGCGGGCAGGGATTAAGATGGGCTGGAGGCAGGGAGGGGGAGTTGACTATTAAAGAGTGATGGAGACTGAATTTGTTATCATTATTATTTTTATATTTGTATTATTTTTATTTATCAATTATTATTTTTAATTAAGATATTCATTTATCCATTTTTTCATATATATATATATATATATATATATATATATATATATATATATATATATATATATATATATATATATATATATATATATATATATATATATATATATATATATATATATATATATATATATATATATATATATATATATTATATATATACATATATATATATATATATATATATATATATATATATATATATATATATATATATATATATATATATATATATATACATATTATAAATAAATAAACCAAAAAATATATAATAAATGTATTATATATATACATATATATATATATATATATATATATATATATATATATATATATATATATATATATATATATATATATATATATATATATATATATATATATATATATATATATAGGTTACGGTTTATTTATTTTTGGTTTATTTATAATATTTTCAATTAAATAATTGTGATTTAAGTAAATAGCCGAGTTAATAGGTAAGTAGTTACGTGAACTTTCGCGCAACCGCAAACCCTCATAGGTTTTCTCCAGTGCAAGTGTTGCTTATTTTGTTTATTTGTTTGTTTGTTTGCAATAATAAACTTATAAGAGCTTATATAGGAACTTGGAAGCGTTTGAAAATTATAGGCTAAAGAGGAGGGCTGATTGCTCTTCAACCAGGTTTGATTCTTAAAAAGGGAACTAGAACTTTTAATTTTCAATCAAATTAGCTGTTTTAAAATATCAATGATATTACCAGCTATTTTAGAGCAGCACTGCCTATGATATTGCTTATGCCCTTTTAATACCTGCATGTGCCTAGTCTTAATACCCTTAGCTTGTGTAGCAGTAGCAGTAGCATATTGCACCTTTGTTTTTCGTGTTTTTTTTTTCAAAATCCCCTTCAAAGTAGTAGAAGTCAAGAGAAAGTAGAAGTCAAACATGCATACCTTTTCTCAATAACATACAATACATTTAAACAAATAACAAATTGTCTAACTTACAATCCTTGCACTAAGATATCAGGGGGGAGGGGTTGGCATCTCCAAACGCCTAATTAATAAATCTTTCAACAATGCTGAACAAAATAGATGGGTCAAAACTTCGTTTGGATGTTTGTTTTGGAAAATGGGCGTGGGGGGTGGGCTGGTTGCTCTCAAGTCACTTTCGACTCTTAAAAAGGGCACTATAGCTTCTATTTTCAAATCAACCCCATCTGAACATTGTACGACCATCCATTCCATAACCCTGGGGACACTGTTATATCTTCTTTGGACTATTTTGAACAAAATAACTATCTCACAATTTGAATCAGATGCGTTTGGTGAAAAGGTATAGTTACATATTCTTTGGACTATTTTGAACAAAATTACTATCTCACAATTTGAATCAGATGCTTTTGGTGAAAAGAGGGGCAGTTTGGGGGGGGATTTCGCTTCATCTCTTTTGATTTTTAAAAGGGAACTAGAACTTCCAATTTTCAACCAAATGAGCCTACTTTAAAGTTTTTACAACCATCCCTTCCATAAAACCTTAAATGCCCTGGGGCATATCTTACAACCTTCGCCCCAAGATTCTATTTTTTTTTTAACCCCGGAAGTCTTTTTATATGATCTTTAAAATAGCCATCTCAAAATTCTTTTTGGATGCATTTTGAGATATTACGATGGGTTTGCGGGGGGGGGGATGGCTTCCCTCTGATCACTTTGACTCTTAAAAAGGGCACTAAAACTTGTAACTACCAATCCAATGAGCTCCCTTCGAATTTTATAGGACCACTCTTCCTATAAAAACCTTATATTCACCCAGGGCATAAATTACAACCCTTGTTCTGAGGGCTGTGGGGGGATGGAATCCTCAAAGACATAATTACTAAACCTTTCAACTGCGCTCCAAATTTGAATTGGATATTTTTGGAAATGATTGGCGCTAGAACTTGCAATTTCCAATCGAATGAGTCCCTTTTGAAGTCTGTGCGACAACACCTTCTAGACGAAGTGCCCCGGTCTAAAAAAAGGAATAATAATAATAATAATAAATTGTGCCAAAATTTTTCTTTACTTAGGCAGTGCTATTGCGCTGCCTATGAAAAAAACCCTTATATGTTAACAATGAGCAACTTGCATAACTTACAGCCCTAGCACCGGGCTCTGCGGGAGGGGAAGGATATTCAACCTAGAGGCATAGTTATTTGACTCATTGGACTATTTTGAATAAAATAGCTATTTCAAATTTTTGCCTCAAATGACTATCTCAAATCTTAATGAGAAACCTTGTATGTTAGCAATGAGCAACTTGTGTAACTTACAGCCATTGTTCCATGGTTTGTTGGAGGGAGGTGTCAACTCCGGAGGCTTAGCTATTACACCTTTGGACTATTTTAAATAAAACGGTTATCTCACAATTTTGATGGAATTCATCTTTGAGAAAAATGGCTTGGGGATGGGTAGTTGCCCTCCGATCACTTTTTAATCTTAAAAAGGGCGCTGGAACTACGATTTCCAATTGAGTTAGCCCCATACAAAGTTTTTACGACCGCTCATCCCGAAGAAACCTTATACCTTAACAATTGGCAACTTGCATAACTTACAGCCCTTGTCCCGTGGTCTAAAAGGGGGCTTGTCAATCTTGGGGGCCCTATTCGGTGGGGTAGGGATTCACCTTGCAATATTCGTTTTCTCAAATTGGAATAACTGTTTCGACTTTTCATCTCACATAATGTTCCAATAGCACCAATAGGCAACATCTACCCCGGGACAAAATGCAAGAAAGACGCCTTGTCACCCAACCCCCTTCCTATCACATCTAAAATATCTACTCTAACCCCACCCCTTCCCAATCACTGCTTCGAAATTCTACAATTAAGTCAAGTTTTTGGGATAGCTTTTCAATTAGGTTCTCGAACTAGGATATACCATTGCATAGTTTATTTATTTGCATAAGGGATGGAGGGCCCTAGGAACCCTAAAATGTTGACAAATAAAAAACCCTGAGAGATCAATGGAAAAATCATATGAAGGTTATTATTCTCAACTTTCTAATGCAATTCACTGATAAACTCTTTCATTTTAAATCTATTCATTATAAATGTTAAGTTTGTTTCCCCAAAAACTTCTTTTGAAATGCCTTAAACGTCTGAATCTGAATTAATGAAATATTTGAATTAAATATTTTTGGGTCAGTGGTGTTTGGCGAGCCCATCTTCTCCAGAGATCTATAATGAATAATAATGTGAAATAAGCTTTATTCCGTAGCTTTACCCCCTACCTCAGTGACTATTCCATTCATATTAGCTCCGGAGACTTTTATTGTATGTTGACCCCTTTAAGTAAAATTTTACCCTAATGTCATGTTTGGCCGGTTTCTAAGACTCTAGTTGCCTTCTGATCGCTTTTGACTCTTAATTTCGATTTCTATTCGAATAGTATCCCTCGTCAAATCTCAGGACAACCGGTTTGTTCTAATCCCCGATGGTGTAAAAAAGAAAAAAACAAACAAAAAGTGAATACAAAAAGGTTCGCGAACAGTATTGAGTTTCGCATTTTCGTAGCTACGGGTTGAAAAATTTTTTGGAAAGTTATTTAGAGAGTTCTTGGATATCCAAAAGCTAGTGGTGCAATTATCACCAAAATCAGATTGTTTTTTAAGAATATTTTTCTCTTTTTTTTTGAAAATTAGGCAAATTTGGATAGCTACCTTCAAGCTTTGCATAGCTACCTTGGATAACCACCTTCGTTTACATCGAATAAAACGGAAATTATTTCATGTGTATATAAGTATTGTTTTCTAAATTTTCTTTTCGGAGTTTTGGTTAACGTTGGCAAGGATGGTTCTTTACTAACAGTTTGTTACAACGACCTCCTTGATAAATAGAATAAATATGCGCAAACTGATAACTTTGTACCTTATTTTAAAAGAAAGGTCATACCCCGGTAACCCGAGTAGTATTCATTTTAAACTAATTTTATTTTGAATAGAGTTTCCCATGCCCTTCATTAAGAAAAGAAAAACGATTCTTTAGAAGGTATATATTTCCATATTTCAAAATTAAAGAACATTTCAAAACTACCTAATTATTTCAAATAGGGTCAAAAGCAGAGGTTGACATTATTTCTCATGAATTTCACTCATTTCCATTTTGAGGTAAAGAGAGCGTGGGAGGGGGCGGTTAAATGTTAAAAGTGTGAGAAAAGAAACACTTTAAGGAATGATTTCATTTTGCCTTGAAGATAAAACAAGGTAATAGCGTCAATTAGAGGAGGAAATAGTTAAATAATTCTGTAGTTTTATCTCGCGTAGTTTCTCTGCCATTATCTTGAGGGGTTTTGTATGACTGCCTATGTTGATTAAAAAAAACTCAGAAACGCGTTGCAAACGCTTTGAAATAAGCTGTACCAGCTTTCTTACTAAAAGTGTATCAAGGAGATTAATTTGACTCCCTACTGTGAGTAGTGACAACAGTCCACAGTCACTACAGAACTCACTAATGCTTGAAAATTTGACCTACAAAATGGTTTCTGAACAGGTGATAACCCTACAAACAAAAGTCAGGATGAGGTCAAAGCTGGGAAGAGTCAACAGACTGCAGCTTAACTAGCAAATAAAAAAAAATCCATGCATAATGCACAAGTTTTTTTGACCTGTTGCCATATATATTATACATGTTACTAACCTGCTAAATTTAAGCAGTTTTGGAAGTGTTCAGAATGTTTTTTAGCTGTTTTTTTTCTCTGACTGTTCCTCGTGTGTTTAGTTAGCCATTTTTAAAATGGTGTTATTTTTAAAAGCTGTTTTTTCTTCTTTCAAGTTGTTGTTTTTTCGTTGAGACAGGTTTCCGGATGTGGAGCCAAAATATTCCGATTTTCTTATTAAATGATGTTTTTTCTTATGTTTTATATGTTTCACTGCTTAATTCAAATTAAACCTATTTTCCTCTCTTAGTTTTTCATAAATAGAAAAGCAGTGTTGTCTAAAAAACAATTTTTTTTCAAAATGAGAAGCTTTACTGTGAAGAGAGAGGTGTTGAGGAGGGGGCAACCCCCTTCATAGACGCAATAATTTCTATTTATTTAATTTTTAATGTTAGTCCATACTTTCAGTTGAAACAAAAGTGTTTTTTATTCATTTAATATAATACAGAAGACCGTGTAAACCTAAGAAGGGTCTGTTCGATTTGATATCTTGAAATCCAGTATACTTTTTTAGCATTGAAATGAGTTGGAGCCAACCCAACCAGCCCTCGATGCTCCATAGTACCACATGGCATTCCGATGGTGCTAGAAGACATTGGATAAAAATTTCAAAGGAGGGGTTTTAATCAAAATGGTTGAAAAGCTAAAAATATACATCCAAAGATTGTACCATTATGATAAACATGGCTATCTTAAAATGTGATCCAGTGCCATGTAGAGCCAAGTGAATAAGGTGAGACACAAAGGGTGCAAAAAGGGGTAGTTGGCTGTCCAAATATCAGCATTTTACATTCTGCTATTCTGCTCAGAAGCATAAAGCTACATGCATCTTTGCTCGAGATTGCTAAACCACAATTTAAGCCCCTTTTTTGTAATTAGTGACTTCAAAAACCCTTAAGTACCAACTTTGATAAGAATAAAACAGAAATTCCTTATTTTGACAAGTAAAACTAAAATGCTTGCTACAAATATACTCATTTCCAAGAAAAAAGGTTTGTGGAATTTGGGGAACCGAGCCACCATCCTTTCATTATAGGAACCGAGCATTATACGACATACCTTTCTAATTACAACATCCATGTTGCTTAGACAGCCTTACCTCAATTGTTTACCAGCCGACAAATTTGACACCGCTTATGAGTCAGTTTTTAAACTAAAACAAAAGTTAAGCAAGTTCAACATTTAGAGAAGAGGATGGGAGGATTTTTCTATAAAATTCAGTGTTCGCATGCCAGAAAAAAATTCCCAGCAACAAAATTTCTTGTTTGTTTTTTTAATGCGAAAAATGGTACAATATAATGCAATACATATTAAATATGCTCTGTCTGCTATGTCTACTCTGTCTTACCGTAAAAGGCACTACATTCAATTTAGCATGGGTAGCAGTGCTACACATCATGAAATAGTGTTAAAATAGCGATTTCGTGCTGCAGGTGCTAAGCTTGTGTAGCACCATTTTAAATTACGGTATAGCAGCAGCGGGTAAATAGTGTTAAAATAGCGATTTCGTGCTGCAGGTGCTAACCTTGTATAGCACCATTTTAAATTATCTAGTAGTGTCTAAGGTTAATTTAAAGCTGAAATTTCGGAAGAGTAACTCCCTCCCGGAAAGTTATGATGTTGGTAGACTTCAGGATGAAAATTTGAGAAAAAAATTCCAGGAACAGTTGAGTACTAAACTTGAGGGTTTAAAATTTGACAATGTGGAAGATGGATGGAATAATTTCAGAAAAACAATTTGTGAAGTTGCTGATGGTGTCCTAGGGAAGAGTGCTAAGACAGCAACTAGGAATATTAGTGAAAAAGCTTTAGGTTTAATAGAGAGTAGAAGGGGTTTGTATAAGAATTATCTGAGCGATAGGTCGTATGAAAACAAAAGGAATGTAAAGAAAGTGGAGAAAGCATTAAAATATGAACTAAGGAGATGTGAAATGGAGGCGATGGATAAAATTGCTGAGGATCTGGAAGATGCGGCTAGACGGCATAATAGTAAAATATTATACTGGCATGTTAATAAATTGAAAGGGAGTAGCCGATCCGGACTAGTCCCAGTTAAAGATAGAAATGGGGCCACAATTAGTGATAAGGAAAAAGTTAAAGAAAGATGGGTGGAACATTTTGAGAATGTGCTAAACCGAGATACAGTTGCAGGAAAAGATATAGATGAAAATGAAAAAGTTTGTGATACCTTGGATGTGAAGGAAGATTTGTTTAGTGAGGAAGAATTAGCGACAGTACTAGAAGGATTAAAAAATAATAAGGCCCCAGGTGCTGATAGTATGATTAATGAGTTCCTTAAATATGGTGGCTCTGAGGTTAGGAATAAGCTACTGAAGATTATGAACATGATTTTTGAAAAAGGGGAAGTACCCAATGATTTTAGGAAAACCTTAATTAAACCACTGTATAAGAAAGGTGACAAGAGTGAATGTCGGAATTATCGAGGCATTAGTCTGGTCTCTGTAGGTAGCAAATTACTGAGTAATATGATACTTTTTAGACTGAGACATGCTGTAGACAAAGTTTTAAGGGAAGAACAATGCGGTTTTAGAAAAGGTAGAGGATGTGTCGACCATGTTTTCACTCTTAGGTTAATAATTGAGAAGTCCCTTCGTTGTCAAACACCTTTGGTCCTTAGTTTTATCGATTATGAGCAAGCTTTCGATTCTGTTGATAGAACAGCGTTAACAAAGGTCTTATCGTTATATGGTATACCAGAAAAATACATTAAAGTGATTTGCGCTATGTACGAGAATAATACTGCTGCGGTTAAGGTAGGAAATGAGGTTAGCAACTGGTTTTGTATTAAATCAGGAGTTAAGCAGGGTTGTGTTCTATCCCCCTTTATATGGATCATTTTGATGGACTTCGTCTTAAGGAGCACAGGAAAGGCAATTGGAGACCATAGAATCAAATGGGGAGGAAGAACGCTCCTGGACTTAGATTATGCTGATGATTTAAGCATATTAGATGAAAGTGTGAGCAAAATGAATGAATTTTTAGAGGTTTTACGAGTTCAGGGTGCTAAAATAGGCTTGAAAATTAATGTTAAGAAGACTAAGTCACTAAGGTTAGGAATAAGTGAAGATGAACAGGTGACCTTAGGTAACGAAAAGATTGATCAGGTTGGGAGCTTCCGTTACCTTGGTAGTATTATTAGTAAAGATGGTGGGAGCAGTGAAGATGTTAAAAGTAGAATAGCTAAAGCTCAGGGTGTTTTTTCACAGTTAAAAAAAGTTTGGAAGAATAGAAAGATAAGCCTACAAACCAAGATTAGAATATTGGAAGCTACAGTGATGACAGTGGTCAAATATGGCTCTGAAGCATGGACACTCCGAAAAGCAGATGAAAATTTACTAGATGTTTTCCAGAGAAATTGCCTACGGATTGTTCTGGGTACCCGGCTGACTGACCGTATTTCAAACAGTAGGTTGTACGAAAAGTGTGGTTCAATCCCGCTTTCTGGGGCTATAATGAAAGAAAGGTTGAGATGGCTAGGCCACGTTCTACGGATGAAGGATGACAGATTACCGAAGATTGTCCTTTTTGGCCAACCGTCTGGGGCTACACGGAAAGCAGGTCGTCCTTGTCTGGGTTGGGAGGATGTCATAAATAAGGATTTAAAGGAAATGGGAACTTCCTGGGAGGGTGTAAAGAGGGAGGCTTTAAATAGATTAGGTTGGAGGAGGAGCGTGCGTAGCTGTGTTGGCCTCAGGCGGCTTGGTGCTGCAGTGAGTTATTAGTAGTAGTAGTAGTATAGCAGCAGCGGATAAATAGTGTTAAAATAGCGATTTCGTGCTGCAGGTGCTAACCTTGTGTAGCACCATTTTAAATTACGGTATAGCAGCAGCGGGTAAATGCAGCAATGGGTAAGAAAGGCGGGGTCATTTCGCTTCCCTTTCTGACAGACATATACTTAAGACTAAGACTTAAGAGTTCTATGACTGATAAACGACAATATGTCATAAAAATAATCTGATAAAATTTAAACAAACTTTCTATCGTAGAGGCATAGAACCTTAAAGTCAGTTTTATTCTTTAATATGCCTATTTCTGCCTTTTAAAAATTGCCCCAGTCTTATCTCCATGCTTCTACAGGTGTACACACATCAAACCAGTACACACCTCCTTGGATTTGAGAGATACTGACAAAATGCATTGGACTTTAATAACTTTTTATTGATCTGACTTTTCTTTTGTGAAAATGTTCTATTTCATTGAATCAGAACGAAGGAATAAGCGCTATTAAAAATTGACACGGTATTTGAAACTAATTGCTGGGCGTTTTTCTGTTTCTAAAAGCACGAAAACTATCATATGGCAAATTCCCGTGATATTTAGAACTCTATGATTAGCTATTAATTGTTAATGAGCTGAATATTCAATTTTTTTCAACTGAGGAGAAAAAGTAATTTCGGCACTTATGCAACGTTGACGCTTGGATGCTGCAGTGAGAGAGGGTTTAAGTTTGAAATGTGAAAAATAATAGCATGGAGTTTGTGGTCATTTAGCGCCTGCTAAACAGACCCTCCCCCTCCACTTGAGAAACATGGTCACTTAGGATGGTCACCCTACCAAATATACCAAGTATACCACCCTACTTGGTGGTATACTTGGTATACCACCTGTATACCAGGTGGTATACATGGTACCATACTGGTATACTTGGTGGTATACTTGGTGATATACACCAAGTATATCACCCTACCCAAATATGACCAAAAGTCATACCAAGCTGACTTTTCTACTGAGCCTGGCCAAGACCAACCAACTGGCTAAGCCAAAATCATGGTTGCTGCAGTAGATACAACCGAGAGAACAGTGAACCAAGGACCATTGTAAACAAAACTTCAAAAATCGAGTGAAAAAAATTGTTCATTTGTACTTGATTCAAGAATGGTGACTATTATATCGATTAATCTTAATAGGAAATTGATATTGCGAATGCAAATCTTCAGGAATTTCGACAAAGAGTCTGCCGCTCCTTGAAAATGGTGTCAGATAAATACTTAAAGTGCCTTATTTGATTTCCCGTAGTCAAAAGCCTCACAGAGCGCAATTACAGCCCCCCTCTAACCTTGAACAACAAGGAAAATAGCTTTTTGCATGGAATGCACTTTTTTTTCACTCTGTCGCTATTGGGTCACAGGAACGTCAAAGAGGCCCGTTTAAGGGCCCATTTGATGGTTAATTTTTTTGTTCTTTATTGATTTTAATACTGCTCCTTATTTTCAGTTGAAAACCTGTTTTTTAATTCTTAATTTCTGATTGTTTGTCAAATAATACCGGGAAAACTACCTCACCCATTCACAAAAAATCCCCCTCCCTGAAAAATTTCTCCGTGTAAAGTTCCTCCTCATAAAATCCCCTGGAAAATCCCCCATGGACACTGCCATCCTCGCAGAGAATTCCCCTCAGAAAATTCCCTGACGACAATTCGCCCGGAAAATTCTCCTTAGCCTACTTTTATTTGAAAAAGACTTGTTTTTCTATTTAATTTCTGATCGTTTTTCAAATCCTTCTGGAAATCCTCTCTCTGTGGAAAATTTTACCCAGTATACCCCCTCCCCCAACGGAAAGCTTCTGCCTCTGAAAATTCCCCATGGAGAATCTGTCTCGTGGAAAATCCCCCCTCCCTATCGGAAAAACCCATAGGCACTTCTAACTCCGCTGAAAATTCCCCCGGAAGTTCCCCTGGAACATCTCAACATGTAAAATTGAGACGCCAAAGAGAAAGTAAGACAAATAATGAGAATTTCGTATAGAAGATTCCCCCTTTGTATAATTTCTCCAGGAACGTTCACTCCCGGACATATCCCTCCTATAAATATTTTTCGGTGGAAAATATCCTCACCCAGTAAAAATCCCCTCCACCCCCAAAAATGTCAGTATTCATTCCAATAACAAATACTGTGCGTAAACTTCATAAGTTACAGCCCTTTATGTTACATAAGTTACATAATAACTTCATAAGTTACAGCCCTTTAAGTTACAGCCCTTTAGACACCTATAAGTGGCAAATTTCATAAGTTACAGCCCTTTCAACAGAGCTTTGGGTGGAATGTCATCCCCAGAAGCATAGTTATTGGATCTTCCAACTGTGCTTAACAAAGTGGCAATCGCAAAATTTTGATCGGATAAATTTGGGGAAAAGCGGCGTGGAAGGGGGTCTAGTTGCCCTTCATTCTTTTTCGTCACTTTAAAAGGGCATTAAAACTTTGAGTTCATATCTGTTAAGCACTCTACCGATCTCTTACGACAACTAGTTCGATATGATAACCCCACAAAAAAGAAAAAAAGGAAAAAGAAACAAATAAAAACGGATCCATGATCTTTATTCTGGCCAAAAATGCGTAATTTCACAATTTTGTAGATGGGAGCTTGAGACCGCTACAGTAAAGTTCTCTGACAAGCTCAATCTGACGGTGCAATTTTGAACAAGATGAAAAAAACCTTTTTGGGGATGTTCTCATTTTGAAAATTAAATTAAAAACAAAATTATTTTAACTGAAAGTAAGGCGTAAAATTAAAACTGAAAACGAACAAAAATTATTACGTATATGAGGGGGTTGCTCTTTCACAACACCTCGCTCTTTATTTATGTTGCTCCTTGCTTTTAGTTGAAAAAACTTGTCTTCATTATTTAATTTCTGATCGTTTTCTAAATAATGCCAGGAAATTTGGCTACTCCTCCACGGAAAAATCTCTCCTTCCGAAGGGTTTAATCTCTAGACAATTTGATTCTGGTGAAAATTTACCACTGACAATTACCCTTAACATCTCCATGCGTAAAATTGAGATCGGAAATAGAAAGCAAGACTTAAGAAGAATTTCGCATAAATTCTTATAATTTCCCTGAGTGTAAAATGTTTCCTGAAAAATTCACCTCCTGGGAACTTCCCTCCCCATTTAAAATTATCCCCGTGAAAAATTCCCACTAGCAGACCCCGCTCCCCCCCCCCAAAAAAATATATGAACACTTCCCAACAACAAATACTATACCATGAAAAGAGAAATCACCAATGCAACAGCACAAACATAAAAAAAAAAAGAAAAAAAAAAAAAAAAGAGAGAGACCTTTCCCTAGGAGCTGTGGGAGGGTTAGATATCTCCAAAGGCATAGATATTCGGCCTCTCAACTATCCTGAGCGAAATGGCCATCTAAAAATTTTTATCGGACTTTTTTTGTGAAAAAAGGGGTGTGGGAGGGGGTCCAGTTTTCCTCTGATTTCCACTGAAATGAAATTCAGAGGAATATGAGGGTGGATACCCCTCCCCACACACACACCTTGTATTTTCCCTGATAAAAAATTCTGATAGAAATTTTGAGATGGCCGTTTGTTGTATCAGAAACTTCGGAAAGAGCTCATTCGATTGGACATTGAAAGAATTAGTACCCTCTTTAAGAGTCAAAAGTGATTGGTGGGCAGCTACCCCCTCCCACGCTTCCCCAAACACATCCAATCAAAATTTTAACACGGCCATTTTGTTCAACGCAGTTAAAAGGTCCGGAAAATGTCTCTGAGAATGACAGTCTTCCACAACCCTCAGGGCAAAAGTTGTAAGTTACAACCCTGGGGCATATACGGTATATATAAAAAGAGTGATCATAAAAACTCCGGAATGGGATCATTTGATTGGAAATCAGATTTCCTAGTGCACTTCTTACGATTCATAGTGATCAGAGGCTCTTTTTATAGTGACTCTTTTTAATAGTCGAAAGTGATTGGAGGACACCTAAAACTCTTCCCACACCCACCGTTTCCCCAAACACATCAAATAAAAAATTTGACTCTTTGCCACAATTCTGCTTTTTAAAACAATTAAAAACTTTAGCGTAAAGAGCAAGGGATTGTGGAGGGGACAACCCATTTCATATACGGGGTAATTTCTATTCGTTTTAAGTTTTAATGTCGCTCCTTACTTTCAGTTAAAAAAACTAGTTTTTTTTATGTAATTTACATACAGGATTGGTTATTGGGAAGTATACATACATTTTCAGGGGGATTTTTCTGGTGGGTGGGTCGTATAGAGAGGGCTACGTGGGAGGATCTTTCCATGGAGGAATGTTTCATGGGGGAAGAGATCCATGAAGGGGACGGTGGATTTCCCAGCATTATTTAGAAATTAAATAACAAACAATTTTTTTCAACTGAAAGTAAGGAGCAACATTAAAACTTAAAACGAACAGTAATTATTACGTAGATGAGGGGGTTCACCCCCTCGTCAATATCTCACTCTTCACGCTAAAGTTTGTTTTAGTGCTCTCAAAAGAGCTATTTATTCTAATTAAACGGCCTTTGTGATTCAGAGCTCATTCTTAAAGAATTGCAACAAAATTCGAACTTTAGCGTAAAGAGCGAGGTATTGACGAGGGAGCAAACTCTTTCATATACGAAGTAATTTCTGTTCGTTTTAAGTTTTAATGTTGCTCCTTACTTTCAGTTGAAAAGACATGTTTTTTTATTTAATTAGTTTAAAGAAGCAAGCCTTAGCAGGTTTTCTTGGCGGCTACTGAAGATAATTATAAATATGCCGCAACTTGATTCAGACATGAGTAATTAATCATTTATTTTTTACTATGAACGCAGACTAGATTTAGAGCTAGTGATACCCTGAAGCCATAAAGACAGCCAAATGCGAAAATTTACCTGACGAAATTGGTGTATTTCTAAAGTAGGGTTGAATCGCTTACGGAGTCTTACAGGTTCACGGAATGTATTTTGTGTCTTATTACAGTGAGTATGTGTATCAATGGGGTGCGTAGGGGGACAATTTTCCCCCTAGATTTTCACCTAGATTTAAAAATACTTGTTTTGTATTTAACTTGAAAAACACCTTTTTCGGTATTTTCAGCAAAAAAAAACAATAAAGTAACCTGTCCCTATATGAAAAAAAAATAGTTTGCATTACCTCCTCCTCAACTGGTTTGAAAAATACATTCCCATTTCTCTTCCATGTATCTTGTTAATTAATGCTTTTCACAGTGAGGTGCGTAAGGTGCTAATGATAGTAAGGTGCATTTCGACGGTGCTTTCATACAAATATCTCTCATGATTTTGTCAATTTCAAAATAGCAAAGTTAATAAATTTTTGGGTGAACGTCTATCTATTACCTTATTTTGGAATCATTTGGTTCATTATATTTTCAATCACAGCCTACCCCCTCTTTTACTAAAAGTTAGAAAACTGACTAAAAACCTCTGGGCCAAATTCAATGAAGTATCAAATGAATGAACTCTGTTAAATGAAGCTTAAAAACTGCTTGTCTTTATTTATTTTGCATGGACTACATGTGTCTTTAGGAATAAATTAGCCACTGCAAGTGGCAAGATGAATACGTGGCTTTCCAATAGTTTTAAGCCGATTTGAAGTTTCGACGTTTTCAGAAACCCTCTTTGGGCCACAATTGTTGTTTTAATCCCTTTGGGGTAGAAAATGCCACTTTCCTGTGGTATGATTTTTTTTTTTGTCAAGTTAAAATGTGTATAAGAAATTTAAATTTGATTTGAATATCATCCCTATATTGATACTTATCAAAAAGACTATCCCTATCAAGAAACAAATAGCACTTTTGTAGATAGGGACTCCAGTAATACCTCTGAAATAGGGGTCTCTGACATACTGAATTTGATTATGAATTTTCATCAGGATCACTCTGCGTCTTAGGGATGTTTCGCCCTTTTTTTAAAATTAGGCAAAATTTCTTAGGCTGATCACTTTTAATGGGTAGTTTTAAACTTAATAAATTTTGCTTATTAGGGATTACCAGTTAAAAAACGGTTCCTTTATGTATATATTTTTTTTCAAAATTTAATTTAAATAGTTTCTGTTACTATCACTACGAGTCTCTCTTTACTTACAGTTCGCTACCACAAACTGTTTGATGAAGAAAAACGCACAAAATTAGAGGATTTCTATGATAATTTCTTCACCAACTGCTTTTTTATATTTTCCTCAAAAAATTATATGTCGAAAGTAACCCAGGCATTGTTCTTTCTTTACAGATTTTTAAATTCAAGTACTTTAATGTCACACAAAAATTTCTACTTCGTGTAAAAATCTGTTACCAACCTGCCAAAATCTTTGTTTCTTTTTTCAATGTATTTGTCAAGAATGCTTAACTGTAATTACAAAATTTTGTGAATATTTACACAGCGGAACACATGGTTATTTAGATTTTGAGCATTCTGATATGAAATTCCTTATATAGAAAAATAAAATATCCCTTAAATTAAATATATCCGAATATTCCTTAAATATATATATTTCTTGTTTAGAGTACTTTAAGGGTTATAATTATTTTCATTTCCTTAACAGCCATTGAAGTACGATTGATGGCCAAGTGTGGGGACAAAATGTCTACTATTTGTAAATTTTTTTAGCGTATAGCCTACTGTGATAATAAGAAAACCAAAAGCACCTTTTAGTAACTCGATTTGATATTACAAGCACTCTTTGAACCGAAATTTTGCGTTTTTTCAGGCCTACTCTTGATAACCCTGTTTGCGTCAGCTATTATTTCATCCATCTCATAATACAGAGCAGATAGGCGGAGCTTGTGTTCATCCCACCGGGAAATATCTCCCCGCAGAAAATCCCCCACCGGAAGATATCCTCCGTGGAAGATAATTCTCGGAAAATACCCCCCCCCCCCCTCTTTGGTAAAAACCTCCCTCGGAAAATCCCACCAGAAAATACTTCCTCGCGGAAAAATTTGTCCTGGTAAATACACCCTCCCCCGTGGAAAACAAGGCTTTCCAAACTTGAGAATTTTATTTGAGTTTTTTTTCGTAGGGGAAGGAATTTCAGTACTTGTGTATTGTACATCACTCATTCAAGTTTACGCTGTGTAAAACTCGAGAGCTTTGTCGGTTTTGATCGAGAGATCGAAATTTTGGTCGATAGATCGGTTTTGTCGCTCGTTTTTTCCCAGTTTAACATGAGACAAAGATGTGTGACAGAATAGATGGGAAATAAATAATTTGGGCTATATATTTTTGCATATAAGGGGGGGGGTTAAAGTATTTGGACAGTTTGAAGTCAGAAAATCATTTTTACTTCATAATGTACAGAATAATTGTACTTACCACATTTTGCATGCAAACCCGCTATACTTTACCCCCCCCCCCCTTATGTGCAAATATATAGCCCAAGTTTGTTTCTAAAGTAACAAAGGAATTAACGATTAAACCGGTTTTCTCGACTTTTACACATCGTAAACTTGAGTGATTGGCGTAAAGATAGATAGATGGATAGACGAGTGTATTTCAAAATATAATACACAAGTACCGGGGTTTTTCATGGAGCGAGACTATTATTTCAAAACATTCAGAAATCAAATAAAAAACAAGCTTTTTCGACTGAAAGTAAAGAGCAAAATCCAACCTTAAAACGGACAGAAATTATTACTTATATGAAACGGATTGCCTCCTCCTCACGACCTCGCTCTATACGCTAATGTTTTTCTTGTAGAATTTTAAAGCAGAGCTTATTATTCTAATTAAACGGCCATTGTGTTTCATGAACCGTTCTTAAAGAAATAGGACAAAAAGTCAAAACTTTAGCGTAAAGAGCAAGGTATTGTGGAAGGGACAACTCCTTTCATATACATAATAATTTCTGTTCGTTTTAAGTTTTGATGTTGCTCCTTACTTTAAGTGGAAAAAGGCTTGTTTCTAAATTTAGTTTCTGAACGTTTGTTTAAATAATACCGGTATATCTGGCTCTTTCTGCATGAAAAATACCTGTAAAATTACTATTAGACATATATGTTCTAATCGTTCACTCGTGGTTTGAGTAAAAGAATACCTACACAAAATTTGTTATTTCTGTCTATATAGTAAGTGAAGCTGGCACCGACGCGCACGCTGAGCCTGTCAATGGTGAGTAACAGTACCGACTCCTTGTCGTTATGGTATATCTTTATTATATTTTGAACGTTCATCCGCTTGCAGATAGATACACAAGTGATCAAGACGCTATCAAGTTTTTTTTGGTATTTTGCAAAACCACCGAAAATGTTAACGTGGCTACAAGACGATTTTACATGTAAATTCGTTGGAGCAGGGGTATACATATGACAGAAATGATCCTCGTTGTGAATAAAAGCTCAAGTGCCCTTTTTAAGGATTTAAACTCATTGGAGGCAAACTGACACGCTTTCAACATCATATGTTCCATTAAGTGCCTCGATAGCATTGGATAAAAACTTTGGGACAACCATTATTATTACAATCATCGAAAAGCAAACATAATTTGCCTTTTGGCCAAAACTACCCCTACTATACTAGAAACAAGGCCCTAAACTATAGTAATAGCCCACATAAAATGGTGGCCAGACAAAGAAATATTTACAGAAATATGGATTTGTCGCACCACACCTTTTCAAAATCTGTCATGCAAGAACTTTGATATATATATGACTAAAGGGTCTAATCTCGAGCCCTAGCCCCTTTCAGCTTTACCCATTCGTTAATCTGCACAGAGATTTTGTACAATGAACTATCGCAAAATATCTCCGGATGAAGGATGGCAGACTGTCAAAAATCGTCCTTGTCGGTCAGCCATTCAGGGCCGAACGAAAAATGGGTAATTCTCGAATAGGGTTGGAGGGGGTCGTAAGGAAATATGAGAGATAGATGGAAAAAGCTTGGGATGGTGTAAAGAGGGAGGCTTTGAATGGAATGGGATGGAGAAGGAGCGTGCGTAGCTGTGTTTGCCTCAGGTGGTTCGGTACTGCAGTCAGCTGTTATTGGTAGTAGCAACAGCAGTAACTGCAATAGTATTCTACTTGGACTTGAGTTCGGGCCACATCCTGTCATCTTATTAAAAGAGCATATACAGCTTCTACAGATGTTGGCAGTCTATGTTAGTTATCAGACATTAAATGAGTAAATGGGTTTCTTATCTATTGTGTCTTTTCCATCAAGTTCTCTAAATAATCTCCCTCTCCTCAATAACTCCATTTTATTTCCTTTTCCCCTAATATAGTTTTATTCCCATTACGAGGCGATACAATTAGTCAGATATTATTAGTTATGCAAACCGACGAGGCTTTCAGCTATATAGCCCGTAAATAGGCGTGTTAAGAAAAGGGGGTCACACTTCAACGCTTCAAGGCAATTTGGGAAACTACTTTTGATGTATAGTTCTTAATGCTGGAATAAGTAACAGGAAAAAGAGAGTAACAGGGAAACTGGTTTAATCTCGTTTAAAAATCAATATACTTTATTTCAGACACAAAAGTATTTAAGTTATCGCGAGAAGTAAGAAAGTTGAAAAAGTCTAGGCTACCCTTTAAACTGACTTACCTGATTGATGTCCCATATGTACTTGAAGGATGTAATTGGACCTCTTCTGTCACCATACTATGGACATGACTCTCATAAGAAGTTCTATCTTCTACCAGAAGAAGATGGTGCGACATACTAATCGACGAAAAGGTGTTTTTTCTGCCTCTTTAGGTGATGCCATCTTCATCTTCTTTGGTTAAGGGTTTTTGGTTATCCGGATTCCCTGATGATTATTTCTTTTTACAGTAGAAAAAAAGAGATAAAATACAAACCAAAGTCTATTGTTGCTATATCTTCTTGAACTTTTCTTTTGGGTATAACATAAGATTTTTATTTAAACACGAATGTTGGTCGTTACAAAGACGATTAAATCGAGTTAAGGAAGATGAATGGAACAGAAGAGTAGCAGATTCAAACGATTTAGTTGGTTATACCTAAAACAAGCTATTTTTATTGAGCTGACTATATTTTAGCAGTATAAG
Source organism: Artemia franciscana (assembly GCF_032884065.1). Taxonomy (NCBI): domain Eukaryota; kingdom Metazoa; phylum Arthropoda; class Branchiopoda; order Anostraca; family Artemiidae; genus Artemia; species Artemia franciscana. Next base: position 7,376,529 of record NC_088878.1, on the reverse strand, counting down.
TAAATTCTTATCCTTCTTTGCCATAGGAACCTCTGCATCTTTATCCTTCTTCTCTGACATTCTAAAGGAATTACTCAAACATAAAAAAACGCTGAAGGACCCAGAGTCACCAAGAGCGGGGCCGGACCATCTAACACGGAATTTTCATTCACCTATACACTGAACACCGGAAAGCTATTATTGTGTATCTTTTTAGTGTCATTGTAATTTATGGTCTTCTTTCTGTGTCCCTTTGGTACCTGAAGCCCAATATATTTCTAACCTATGAAAGAAAGAAGAGAAAATACAATGAATAAAAAACCAAGAAATAAAAAAAACAGATAAAAAACGAGGGTAGTATTAACCAGTGGAACAAAATGAAGAGAAAATAAGCAAATATTTTAACAAGGACCCCTGCTAAGTCGTCCTCAGTGCCAAAACGAAAGGAAAGAAAAAAAAACAAAAAAGAACAATCTGACATTTTGAATTGGGCTTCACGAACGACAAATAGACACTCAACCATTGACACTTGGAGCGTCTATTTGTCTGTCGTGAAGTCCACTTCAAAAGGATAGACTGTTTTTTGTTAGTTTTTTTTTTGGCACTGAGGATGATTTGGCGGAGGAGGTATTTGTCAAAATATTTGCTTAGTGTCTCTTCATATTGTTTCACTGGCTGATACTACCATCTTTTTTTCTCTGTTTTTTCTCATTTATTGCTTTTTTTCTGTTCTTTTGTTTACATTTATTGTATTTTCTCTTCCATGTTTCATTCTTATATAGCCAGTGTGGTCTTAGAATGTATTTAATACAGTTCTGGGACACTAATTCAAGAAAATTTAGGAGAAGGGAGGGTAACAAAATGTACTTTTAAAAAGTGAGGTGAGAGCACTATCGCGATTTTTTTTTTCAGTGACATACAAAAAAAGAAAGTATTTTTCAGTGATAATGCTTAAAAATTTACTTTTCACACCATAGGGGGGCAATTACTACCTCCCCCTCCCCTCTAATTGACGCTTCAGATGAAGCATTTCCTATTGTCTGCCTTAGTCTAAGGCCCTGATTAAATTGCAATGTTAAATTAGTTGGAACGATCGGTTGCAAATTTACGACCGTTTATGGATATCATCGAGTTTTTGCTCCTGATAACTTGATAATTTTAACTAAGTTTCACAAAACACATAAATTTTGAAAATCGGTGACTTGGTGTTCTATTGTCACATTAAATTTATCTAGATGTCGTTTTTACGACCTTTAATTTTATCCTTCCTATCATCTTTTTTTTCACATCAGACCAGGATAAAAGTCCTAAACTCTTAATAGCCCTTTCTCTCCTAACTCTTAATAAATAGAAGCATGCGAGCCGCTAAGAAATAGATACCTCTTTCATTCCCTTTGAGCCGCTTCTTCAACATTGAAAGCCTATCTTTTTTATAATCCCTACAGAAGCAGCTGCAAAGAGGCTATTGCCAGCGCATTAGATCACTTTAAATAAATCGCTCCCCTTTTCTCTGTCTCTTTAAGCTGCATCTCTTGAATTATTTATTAAGTTACGTTAACACCACAACAAAGAGAAGTGTCAGCACTTGAGTGGGGATATTGGAAGTCGATTACAGAACCATCTATTATCGAGTGCAAATTATCTAGGCATTAAGTGACATGGCTTTTGAATGGGGCTGATGTTATTTTAGAGTATAAAAGAATGAGTAGATGCAAATCTATTAGTTTGGTTATTGTGTTGAAAAGCTTGATTAATGAATGGTGGGCCAAAGGCCACCTGGTTTTTTCCACGTCGTAAAAAAGGGTTGATTTGACGGATGTTTATTTAAAACAAAACCTCCCTGTCGATGGAACAGGTGGTTAAAGAGTGCTTTAGTTTTCTTCAAATTGGTTGTCCTGATTAAAACAACGTTTTGTTGTGTTTTTGAGTTAGATGCGTCACTTGAGGGTGTGCGCAATGGCCGTTCTGCATAAATAGGAAACGTGTATTTGAGGAGATACCCCCTTGTCCGTCTATCCTGAGGCAAAAATATAGTGGGGAGGTATGCCCCTTAAATACTCCCCTGAATTTTGGAAGTACTTTTTTGGGGGAAAGAGAGGGGTATTTCAATTGAAAATATACATTTTCTGGTATTTTCATCAGAAAACAAATTAAAATTCTACAAATTTGCTTCCCAATATTTTAAGAATACAATTTGCCCTCCCCCAGGCCCTAATTTTACATGAATTGAAGACATTAATAGACTAGTAATCTAAAACTGCAATTTCTCAAAAAGATTTGTGTCTTTTGATTTTGAACTTTGTTAGTACAAAAAGAACTCTTGGAGCACACGCTTGGACTCTGGAAATGAAGAAGTGGATCCATGTATATTTACTGAAGAATTTTTGAAGCTCCCTCCCCCCACTATAAAGGCTTTGCTGAACCCCCTAACAAATTTGGACTCTTTGCTTCAACTCTTTTGAATTCTTTATAGTTTTATTCTGGTGAAGCTGTTTATACACCTTTGCAACATAAACTTAAACAAAATATAGCTTATTATGCATAACAATTAAACAAAAACCTTGCATTACTTCCGGCTCGCTTTTTAGTTCCAAAATTTGTCACCAGAGGCCTTCCTGGCGCGAGAAGTGCTGGTGTCTACGAAAGTCAATAGGTTTCCTAAAGAAAATAAATTTAAAAAACTAGTTTTTTTAACTGCAAGTAAGGAGCGACACTAAAACTTAAAACGAACAGAAATTATTCCGTATATGAAACGGGTTATCCCCTCCGCAACGCCTCGCTCTTTACGCTAAAGTTTGACTCTTTCTCACAACTTTACTTTTTAAAACAATAAAAAATTTAGCGTAAAGAGCGAGGCGTTGCGGAGGGGACAACCCCTTTCATATACGGAATAATTTCTGTTCGTCTTAGGTTTTAGTGTCGCTCCTTACCTGCAGTTAAAAAAACTTGTTTTTTTTTTTACTTAATTTCTGAACGTTTTTGAATTAATGCATGTTTTGATTTTGGCTCACCGCATATAAATAATTAAAACGAAATTTGCATATTATTTTTTTTTCGGCTAAATAGCTTTCTCATACTTTTGATGAGAAGATTTTGGTACAAAAAGGGGGTGTGGGAGGAGATCTAGTTCTCCTCCGGTTTATGGTTACTTAAAAAGGCAACTAGAACTTTTTTAAAGAACGTTTTTATTAGTAACTAGCTGTTGGGGTGTCGCATCACGCTACCCCAACACCTAGTTTTTTGGGGGCGCTTCCCGCCCCCCCCCCCGTGCGCGTAAGTCATTACGCACCATATTATATACGCGCCATTGTAGTTGTGTCCCTGTGTCCCACCTGTGAATCTATATACATTATACATATATATATATATATATATATATATATATATATATATATATATATATATATATATATATATATATATATATATATATATATATATATATATATATATATATATATATATATATATATATATATATATATATATGTTTTTAACTACGTAAAACTTGCGAATATACAACATTCTTCGCTGTCCCATTGTCTGTGCATATAAATAGATTGTCAGGTTTACCGACTCTTGAACATGCAACATATAATTGTCCATGGGAAAACAATCCGTATTCAGATCTATACCTCATTATTCTAATGATTGCCCTTGAGCTTTGTTGATGGTGATTGCTAATCGAACATTCCCTGTGTCCCCGTCGTCATTTTTATATCCCCCCTGTGCTCCCCGGCGTCCCCCGTTGTAGTTGTGTCTCGGTCGTCATTTGTGTCCCGGTGTCCCGGTCTGTAATTTCTCTTTGAATATCCCGGTCCCCGTCGTCATTTATATATCCCCCCTGTGCCCCCCGGCGTCCCCGTTGTAGTTGTGTCCATGTGTCCCGGTCGTCATTTATATTCCCTGTGTCCCGGTCGTTATTTGTGTCCCGGTGTCCCAGTCTGTAATTTCTCTTTGAGTGTCCCGGTTGTCATTTATATTCCTTGTGTCCCGGTTGTTCATGGGAAAAATAATCTGTATTCAGATCTATACCTCATTAAAATAATGATTGCCTTTGAGCTTTGTTGATGGTGATTGCTAATCGAACATTCCCTGTGTCCCGGTCGTCATTTATATATCCCCCCTGGATCCTTATCCTGTGCCCGCCGGCGTCCTCGTTGTAATTGTGTCCCAGGCGTCATTTATATTCCCTGTGTCCCGGTCGTTATTTGTGTCCCGGTGTCCCAGTCTGTAATTTCTCCTTTAGTGTCCCGGTCGTCATTTATATTCCCTGTGTCCCGGTCGTCATTTGCGTCCCGATAAGACGACAAGCAACTTCATGACGGCATAATGCTCAATCCTTATAATGACGTCAGTCGACAAACATGCATGACGTCAGTCTACACAAAAAAAAACTTATTTTTATATATATAGATAAATATAGGTAACTTCTTACATAACGAACTTCTATATTTGTATATTTTTGTTACGAAAAAGTACCCCTGAAAACGTCTGTACACTTCCCAATAGCCATTTCTATATGTAAACAATGGTCAAAGTTTGTAACTTGCAGCCCCTCTCCCAGGGACTGTGGGGGATTGAGTCGTCCCAAAAGACATAATTATTAGGTTTTTTGATTATGCTGAACAAAATGGATATCTCAGAATTTTGATCCGGTGACTTTGGGGAAAAAATGAGCGTGGGAGGGGGCCTATGTGCCCTCCGATTTTTTGGTCACTTAAAAACGGCATTAGAACTTTTAATTTCCGTTAGAATGAGCCCTATCGCAAAATTTTAGGACAACTGGGTCGATAGAGTCAACCCTGGAAAAAAAAGTAACAAATAAACACGCGTCCGTAATCTGTGTTCTGGCAAAAACACAAGTAAGAGTTTACTTTTGTACTTTTATTTCCTGTTTTGTGTATACATAACACTTCACCTTAGTTAGTTTTGTAAATTTTAGTTAATTAATTTAACTAAATAATTAACTAAATTAGTAGTTGTAAGTTTTATCAAAAGAGGGTTCTAAAGAGAAGTTTTCTCTAAAGAGAAAACCAAAAAGTGGTTTAAAAAGTGGTGGGAATATCCGAAAAGTTTCACGTATACTTTTAGAGTTTTATTTCCAGTTTTGCGTAGACATAACACTTTACCTGAGTTAGTTTTGAAAACATTAGTTAATTAACTTAACTAAATAATTAACTAAATTAGTAGTTATAAGCATTATCTAAAGAGGGTTCTAAAGAAAAGTTTTCTCTAAAGAGAAAACCAAAAAGTGTTGGATACTTTTCGATAAAAGTATCCAAGATGGAAATGTTTCACAAAAAGTAGAAATATCTGAGAAGTTTTGCGTAGACTTTTATGTCCTGGTTTACGTAAACATAACACTCTACCTGAGTTAGTTATGTAAACTTTAGTTAATTAATTTAACTAAATAATTAACTAAATTAGTAGTTATAAGTTTTATCAAAAGAGTGTTCTAATGAGAAGTTTTCTCTAAAGAGAAAACCAAAAAGTGGTTTAAAAAGTGTTGGGAATATCCGAAAAGTTTCGCGTACACTTTTTGAGTTTTATTTCCAGTTCTGCGTAGACATAACACTTTACCTGAGTTAGTTTTGTAAACTCTAGTTAATTAATTTAACTGATTAACTAACTAAATTAGTAGTTATAAGCTTTATCTAAAGAGGGTTCTAAAGAGAGGTTTTCTCTAAAGAGAAAACCAAAAAGTGGTGTAGTATCCAAGATGGAAATCAAAGAGTTCGTGGGAACAAACTGTAGTAAGGAGCGACCCGGCTCCATAGTAACGGAAACTTTAAAAAATGGAATTTTGACATCAATGTTTACATCAAAAGAATCACATTTTAATGCTGATTTTAAATTTATAAGTTTCATCGAGATTAGTCTAACCCATCAAAAGTTACGAGCCTGAGAAAATTTGACTCATTTTAGAAAATAGGGGGAAACACCCCTTAAAAATGATACAATCTTAATGAAAATCACACCATCAGATTCAGCGTAATCAGAGAACGTTTTTGTAGAAGTTTCAAGCTCCTAGCTACAAAAATGTGAAATTTCGCATTTTCTGCCAGAAGACAGATCACGGATGCGTGATTATTTGTTTTTTTTCCCAGGGGTGATCGCATCGACTCAGTGGTCCTAGAATGTCGCGAGGGGGCTCATTCTAACAGAAATTGAAAGTTCTAGTGCCCTTTTTCAGTGACCAACAAAATTGGAGTGTACATAGGCCCCCTCGCACGCTCATTTTTCCCTCAAAGTCACTGGATCAAAATTCTGAGATAGCCATTTTATTCACCACAGTCGAAAAGCTTTGGAGACGACTTACTCCCCCAAATTCCCCGTGGGAGGGGCTGCAAGTTACAAACTTTGACCTGTGTTTGCATATAGTAATGGTTATTGGGAAGTGTATAGACGTTTTCAGGGGGATTTTTTTTTGGGGGGGGGGGAGTTGAGGAGGGGGGTTACGTGGGAGGATCTTTCCATGGAGTAATTTATCATGGGGGAAGAGAATTTCAATGAAGGGGGCGCAGGAGGTTCTATCATTATTTAAAAAAAAAACAATGAAAAAATAAATATGAAAAGCTTTTTCTACTGAAAGTAAGGAGCAGCATTAAAACTTAAAACGAACAAAAATTATTACGCATATGAGGGGTTTACCTTCTCGTAATACCTCGCTCTTTACGCTAAAGTATTCTTTATTTATTATTTAATTTATTATTTAATTTATTAGTATTCCTTATTATTTAATTTCAACTGTTTGTTCTACAGCCTTTGTGATTCAGGGGTCATTCTTAAGGAATTGGGACAAAATTTAAGCTTTAATGTAAAGAGCGAGCTATCAAAGAGGGGTGGACCCCCTCATATTCGCAATAAAAACATACGAATATAGAAGTTTGTTACGTAAGTTACGTATATTTTTTACTAATGAAAACGTTCGTAAAAATTAAAAATTTCTAGTTGCCTTTTTAAGTAATCAAAAAGCTGGAGGGCAACTAGGCCTCCTCCCTCGCTCCTTTTTTCTTAAAATATTCCGATTAAAACTATGAGAAAGTCATTTAGTCAGAAAAAAAATTAATATGCAAATTTCGTTTTAATTATTTATGTGCAGAGAGCCAAGATCGAAACAGGAATTAATTCAAAAACGTCCAGAAATTAAATAAAAAAAAAACAAGTTTTTTTGTAAGAACCGACATTAAATTTTAAAACGAACAGAAATTACTCCGTATATGAAATGGGCTTTTCCTCCAAAACGCCCCGCTCTTTACGCTAGAGTTTTTTACTGTTTTAAAAAGTAGAGTTGGGAGAAAGCTTCAAACTTTAGCGTAAAGAGCGGGGCGTTGAGGAGGATAAAGCTACTTTCATCTACGGAGTAATTTCTGTTCGTTTTAAATTTTAATGTCGCTCCTTACTTTCAGCTAAAAAAACTTGTTTTTTATTTAATTTTTCACAAAAAGCGAGAGTATCCGAGAAGTTTTGCATAGACTTTTAGACTTTTATTTCCCGTTTTGCGTGGACGTAACACTTTACCTGAGTTAGTTTTGTAAACTCTAGTTAATTAATTTAACTGAATAATTAACTTAATTAGTAGTTAAAAGTTTTATCAAAAGATGGATCTAAAGAAAGGTTTTCTCTGAAGAAAAAACCAACAAGTGGCTTAGTATCCAAGATGGAAGTTTTTCATAAAAAAAAACAGGAATATCCGGGAAGTTTTGCGTAGAATTTTAGACTTTTATTTCCCGTTTTGCGTGGACATAACACTTTACCTGAGTTAGTTTTGTAAACTTTAGTTAATTAATTTAACTAAATAATTAACTTAATTAGTAGTTATAAGTTTTATCAAAAGATGGTTCTAAAGAAAGGTTTTCTCTGAAGAAAAAACCAACAAGTGGCTTAGTATCCAAGATGGAAGTTTTTCATAAAAAAAAAACAGGAATATCCGGGAAGTTTTGCGTAGAATTTTAGACTTTTATTTCCCGTTTTGCGTGGCCATAACACCTTACCTGAGTTAGTTTTGTAAACTCTAGTTAATTAATTTAACTGAATAATTAACTTAATTAGTAGTTAAAAGTTTTATCAAAAGATGGTTCTAAAGAAAGGTTTTCTCTGAAGAAAAAACCAACAAGTGGCTTAGTATCCAAGATGGAAATTTTTCACAAAAAGTAGGAATATCTGAGACGTTTTGCGTAGACTTTTAGACTTTATTTCCTGTTTTGCGCAGACATAAAATTTTACCTGATTTAGTTTTGTAAACTTCAGTTAATTAAGTTAACTAAATAATTAACTAGATTAGTAGTTATAAGCTTTATCTAAAGAGGGTTCTAAAGAGAGGTTTTCTCTAAAGAGAAAACCAAAAAGTGGCTTAGTAACCCAGATGAAAGTTTTTCATAAAAAAAAACAGGAATATCCGGGAAGTTTTGCGTAGAATTTTAGACTTTTATTTCCCGTTTTGCGTAGACATAACACTTTACCTAAGTTAGTTTTGAAAACTTTCGTTAAATAATTCAGCTAAATAATTAACTAAATTAGTAGTTATAAGCTTTATATAGCCTAACAGTTTCATTTTACCTTGAGCTAAAGGAGGTTTCATATTTTTAAGGCCTGAATCTCGGACCAGTAGTATAAATTGGGGTTATTAAGTTGTACTTTTTTGTAATTGGAAGTCCTAGTATTTTGAAGATTGACTTATGTACTGTCACTTATTAAGTCACATTTCTTAATTATTAAATAGAGTCATTAACTATTACTTTATTATTTATTACTTAACCATTTAACCATATTATTAACAATTTGAGGAGTGTTTCCAATTACTATTGTCCATTATACATAGGTGTGTATAATTGTAATTATGGCGTTTTTGTTCTTCCTTTGCCCACAGCCCTGACATCTTATAACCTGGTGTAATTTTTAGAGCTGAATATAAAAAATACGTGACAGGTTATTAAAGAAGGTGGCTCAAGCCATTTTTAAATTTTGGATGTCCATCGAAAGTGCGCATTTTGGTAGGTATCAGAGCTGAAAGAATAACATGTTCTTAAAACACTGCATGGCAAGTAAATTCACAGGGATCCACATAAGCAGGATATTTGTAAGCTTTCTTCTTTCCGAAAAAATAATAATTTTGCGGTTTTCTCATAATTTCTATAAAATTTTCAAAATTTTTGACTTTTTGATGTTTAGGCAGACTCAAAGCCCAACCTACAAAATATTTATAGACCTACCTAAAATACGATTTTTCTTATTCTAAAAAATCGGTACCTGTGTATTATACCGCCCACAACCAAGAAGTGAAGTTAGGTTGATCATAATGAAATATACACTTTAGTAACAAAATTATGGAAACTACAACATAAAATTATGGAAAACAGGCCACGCAGAACGCATCATATTAAATACCTAACCTAACCAACTCTATATAACTAACATCTAATTAGAATATACCTGCATAGTAGTTTATCTCACTCAGGCTAAGCTGATTATTTCCGAGTGTACACAGAGAGAATGGTTTTAAAGAGATCAAGAGCAGCAATGTGGTTGGTATAATAAACGAGTACCGAAAAATCATAGGCCAAAAATCACTGTCACAGGGGTTAGATAAAAATGCAGGGGGTTTACAAATTGGAATGTATACGCTGTTCGAGGAGATTCGCAACCGCTAATGTAAATATACGCAATATTCCGCTGTTCACACTAATATACACACTATTTGTGTCATTGTAATCGTAAATATGGAAGCAATTTATATTTGTCAAAGACAAGTATACTATGCATGTGATTTAGCTATGTATTATTATCATAGATGGTTATATTAGGACTTTGTTCTATTGTATATCCAAGCATACTTTCATTATATCTGAAGTCTGACACCCACTGAAAACTATAAAGAACTTGAAGAGAAAAATGAGAGAAAGTAGTGTTTATTTACCGAACAATCAGGATTTCATGGGACCGTTTGGTAAATCTTGGGATGTTTGATACAGTTTCTAAAATCTTCGCAGTGCGCATGCGCAATGGTAAAAATTAGCCAGACCAGGTGATTACTTTCTTAAAATGACGGTAAGACGTAAAACGTGTATGGTCTGTATTTGCCACCCTGCCCTTATCAGATTAAATAACAAAAAACAAGTTTTTTTCAACTGAAAGTAAGGACAAAAATCAAAATTTAAAACAAACAGAAATTTTTACGTACATCAGGGGGGTTGCCCCCTCCTCAATACCTCTCTTTTTTTGCTAAAGCTTCTTTTGAACTTTTAATAAAGCTTATTATTCTAATTAAAGGAGCCCTTGTGTTTCAGGAGTCGTTCTAAAGAAAATGGGACAAAAAGTCAAACTTTAACGTAAAGAGCAAGGTATTGAGGAGGAGGCGACCCCCGTAATATGCGTAATACTTTCTGTTTTTTAAGTTTTGATATTGCTCCTTGCTTTATGTTGAAATAATTTGTTTTTTAGTTTAATTTCTAATCGTTTTAAAATAATGCCATGAAATCCGGCTCCCCTTCCATAGAAAATTCCTTCCCTCTACGGAAAATCCCTCCATGGAAAGTTCTTCCCACGACAAATAACCCCCCGCCCTGCAAGGAAAATTCCCCCAAGCAATTCCATTCTAGCTGAATATTCCAAGAGGAAAATTTTTTATGGACGATTCCGGCAGAAAAATATTTTCTTAATGCACTTTCCTTCGCAAAAGACTTTAATTTCTGTTCGTTTTTAAGATCATACCGAAAATCCCTCCTCCGTGGAAAAGTATTAACGCAAAATTTCATTACTTAATGATCTTTCCCCTGGGGCTGTGTAGGGGGGGGGGTCATGTTATCCCCAAAGGCATAGTTACTGGACTTATACACTATACTGAACGAAATGGCAATCACAAAATTTTGATCGGACGACCATTAGGAAAAAGAGGGGTGGGCCATTTCTCTATATTTTAGGACTATTGGTTCGATGCTATCACCCCTGAGGAAAACAATTCTAGTGTATTAAAGTGCCTTAGTGGATATTAAAAGTTCTAGTGCCCCTTTTTCAGTGATCAAGAAGATTGGAGGGCAAGTAAGCAGCCGCCCCGACCCCCTTTCCCCCAAAAAATGGCGTATCAAGATATTGAGATAGCCTCTTTGTTCATCATGCTTAAAAGGCCTAATAAATATGCCTTTGGATATAGCATTAGCCCTCCCAACAGCTCCAGGGGAAAGGTCTTTAAGGTATAAAATTTGCCCATTGCTTACACATAGTATTTGTTATTGGGAAGCATGCACACATTTTAGGGGAGGGGGCGAACAGCTGGGGGCTTTTCCACGGTGAAATTTTTCATGGGGAGGGAAATTTACAGAGGTGAACTTGTCAGGGGAAATTATACACTGAGGGAATTAGCAAGAATTCCTATACGAAACTCTTTTTATATATTTTGTTTTCTCTTTTTCGTCTCAATATTATGCGTGGAGCCGTTAGGGGCAATTGTCCTGGATAAATTTTCACCAGGATTGAATTCTGTAGGGGGTATTTCCATATTGAGAGTATTACTCCATGGAGGTGGGGTCAATTTTCCTGGGATAATTTAAGAAAATGATTAGAAATTGAACAAAAGAACAAGTTTTTCCAACTGAAAGTAAGGACCAACATTAAAACTTAAAACGAACAGAAATTAATACGTACATGAAAGGGGTTGCCTCCTCCTCAAAACCTGCTCCTTACGCTAAAGTTTGAACTTTGCCCAAATTCTTTAAGAACGACTCCTGAAACACAAGGATCGTTTATTTAGAACAATAACAAGCTTTTTTAAAAGTACCAAAAATTTATCGTAAAGAACTAGGTGTTGAGGAGGAGGCAATCCCCCTCATATACGTAATGATTTCTGTTCTTTTTAAGTTTTTATGTTGCACCTTACTTTCAGTTGAAAAAAAACTATATATATATATATATATATATATATATATATATATATATATATATATATATATATATATATATATATATATATATATATATATATATATATATATTCGGTTAATACTTAGCCGCGTCCCTCCTTCGTTGCCACGATAAATAAGTTCAAATAGGGATAATTTTCACAAAAATACTAGATATTTCGGTCACATACGACATATGATGATGGTCACTGCATATGTGACCGAAACATGTAGTATTTTGTGAAATTTATCAATGTCTATTAAAAGTAGTTTATCCCTATGTGAACTTTTGTTTATTATGGTCATGGAAAGGTAGTGTGGTCTTCGAAATTATCTTTGTTACCACGAACTGTTTGACGTTTACTATAGCTCTTAAATATTGTCATTAAGAGTTCGGTTAGGACTTTTTGCATACACTGTTTCAACTCAAATTGCTATTTTTACTAGGGATTCGTAGGTATATCATGCGAGCCTTTGTGGTGAATATAGTACTCGTACTATTTCGTGCGCTAGCCTGAATCTGACTTTTGTGTTTGGTGTCAGTTTCTTCTTACTTTTCTCTTTCTCTTTTCTCTTTTCTTCTTACTCCGTCGTACATCTTTTTTTACGGATGACGGGAATAAAATTAATTTATTTTTCTATATTTTCTAAAAATAATGAACTCCTCCTCCTTTCTTTAGAAAATTTTAGAGACATTTCAAACCCAAAAAGACAATCTAATTTTGAGCCATTTAACTTTCAATAATTTTAAATGCCAATATGACAACTCTATTCTAAAATGCACTTAAAAATAATTTTATAATTTCTGCAATTCAATAGAATAAAACTAATAGAATAAAATAATAGAATAAAACTCAGCTTAGAATAAAACTAGATGAAAAACATGAGAAAATTACAATTAAAAAGTAGAATTCAAAGACAGAAAATTTAAAAGTGAATAAATTTTAAAAAGTTTCAGCGTTATCACTCAGTAAAATTTTGACTGTTGAACACACAGTCAACATTTGCATAAGTCTTATTCTAGTCACTAACTTCACAGAAAGTTTCCTTTAGCATACTTTTTCGTTTCGTATAGTAGTCAGGCCAAGTGGTCTTCATTTTTATTTGTCCTACAGATGTTTCTCTTTAAAAGGCCGCCTGTAATTGTTGAGAACCTTTACAAATCACTAGGTAGAATAAAGGAAAAATATCGCTACTACCCTGTCCAAAAAGAATTTTTTCTTGTTTTGAAACCAAAGGGAGGGCTCAAAACCTCAAATATAAGGTTCTTAATCACGGAAATTCCAATGGTTCGCTTTTCGTTTCAACTAAACTCCATTTTTGATCAGATTTTAGCCCTTTGTCAAAATCCTCAAGAAAATGCGCAGCAAATTTATACTTTTACTATTCAGATAAGCATATGTAATAGTTTGAATTCATGGTTCATCTTTAATAGAAAAAAATTCTCACTATACATTTTTTTCAAAACACGTTTTAAACGTTTTGGTTCCTTCGGCTGTAGTTCACTCTTTACTAGGTTGCAGCTCCTGCTTCTATTACGATTGCAGCTACTGCTGTAACTATGATATATGTTTGTGTGGACAATGGTGTCTTCACGGTTTCTGGTGCTATTAAGGCCTGTGCACATTTCTTTTTGAACGGCAGTCGTTACCAGTTGAGAACTATTTCAAAAATAAAATAATGCATATAAAATGATGCAAATCATTTTATGAAGCTTGATCAACATACTTTCACTTGTCATTTGACATGGAATTCAAATAGCTTATTAGTGTTACAGTACAACCGTAAATTATTTTAGCTTCAAGCCACACATGGCAATGACTAAATATAAAATTTCATTTCCTAAGATTTTCAGGTATGAGTATTTTCCCAGCATTTTGATAACTAACAGCTATAACCGCAAATTTTTAAGTTTGTTTTTTGGGCTAATATAACCAATTAATGAAAGCCTATGTTGCACGATATGTCAGTGTCACATCAGAACTGGAAAATTGTGGGAAAATGTTAAGTCTTTTTGTCCTGTTAATCTATCAAAGAAAATGAGTTTCTTTTATAGATGCTTGAGTTTCTTTTATCAATGTTGGTAAAAGTTGGGCCTGGGCCGCTTTATAGTCACGCGTGGGGATAAAATCAAGTTTATACATAACTACAGCCAAGGTCGTATTCTTAATTTTTGTTCGGAGGGGGGATTTGTTTGGTAGGAGGAGTTTAAAAGAAAACCTTATCAAACACATAAAAAAATTTATGCAGTTTTGTTGCTCTCTTACGATTCAGACAAAGATTTCGGAGAGGAGAAAAACTGGGTCCCCCCCCCAGGATTCAACGATGACTGCAGCACCAAGCATTTGTCTCGTTCATAGTTTGTCAAATTGATGAATTTTCAATGTCCAGCGTAAAACATATCATTGGCCAACCAAAGTAAACATATATGGTGTTCTTTTTGTAAGTTGTAATTTTTTTTTGTAAAACGAAAAAAAAAATATCCAAGAACAAAAAAGTAATTAATAAAATAAAGAAAGGAAACGAGGGTGGTTTTCACCCGGTGAATACAACAAAAATCTGCCTTGGCTTTTTCTACCATTGGCCATGACTTTGACTTTTGCCACAACTATTCCCTTTTTATTAATTCAAATTAATTAATTCAGCAAAGGGCTGCAAGCTGTAAGCTTTGCCCATTGTACTGTATAGCATTTGTTATTGGGAAGTATACAGAAGTTTTCGGGGAGGATTTTCTGGTGCATGGGGTACGTGGCAGTATCTTTTCATGGAGGAGCTTTTCGTGGAGGAGTGGAATTTTTCATGGAGGGGGAGCCGGATTCTCCAGAATCATTTAAAAGAACTATCAGAGATCAAATAAAAAAAAACAAGTTTTTCAACTGAAAGTAAGGAGCAACATTAAAACCTAAAACGATTAGATATTATTATGTATTCGAGAGGCGGTCTCCCCCTCTTTAATACCTTGCTCTATACGCTAATTCTTTCTGTTCACCGTCTAGGGCGAAACGGAAAGCAAGTGGGAGGATGTCGTAAAGAAAGGTTTAAGAGAAATAGGAACTTCCTGGGAGCATGTAAAGAGAGAGGGTTTGAAAAGATTAGAATGACAGAGGAGCGTACGTAGCCGTGTTGGCTACGGCTACGTAAGTTGGCTATATATATATACATATATATATATATATATATATATATATATATATATATATATATATATATATATATATATATATATATATATATATATATATATATATATATATATATATATATATATATATATTTATATATATATATATATATATATATATATATATATATATATATATATATATATATATATATATATATATATACACATATATATATATATATATATATATATATATATATATGTATATATATATATATATATATATATATATATACATATATATATATATATATATATATATATATATATATATATATATATATATATATATATATATATATATATATATATATATACATATATATATATATATATATATATATATATATATATATATATATATATATATATATATATATATATATATATATATATATATATATATATATGTATATATATATATATATATATATATATATATATATATATATATATATATATATATTATTTTAATAATATTTATTGTATATATTTAATATATAAGTGACTGTAATATATTTAATATCCAAATATATTTCATTGTAGAAACGATAGTTAAAGAGCACAGGGAAGAAAATTTGATCTGGTATTTAGCATAGCTTACCATGATCCCTACTCCCAGATTCCGGAAGATGCCTTTTTCGGGGGTATTTTCATTGAAAAAAATCCTCGTTTTGGTATATTCATTGAAAAATAGAAAAAAACTAAATTTAAAAAATACACCCTCCCCCCTTCCAAGCACGAGTACAAGGGGGGAGGATGAGAGCGACCCCCTCCCCTCCCAAGTGATTTTTTAAAGAATCCTTCCAAATATACTATTGAAAACTATATACGAGAAATAAGAAATTTTAGAAATAAGGACAATCGATTGCTTAAATCAAACAGTTCGTGGTAATGAACTGTAGTAAGGAGCGACCCGGCTCAATAGTAAACGAAACTCTAAAAAATGGAATTTTGATGCTAAAAGATACATCAAAAGAATCGATTCTAAATATATAAGTTTCATCAAATTTAATCTTTGTCATCAAAAGTTACGAGCCTGAGAAAATTTACCGTATTTTGGAAAACAGGGGAAACACCCCCTAAAAGTCACAGAATCTTAACGAAAATCAAACCATCGCATTCGGCGTATCAGAGAACCGTGAAGCAAAAATTTCAAGCTCCTATCTACAAAAATGTGGAATTTCGTATTTTTTGCCAGAAGACAAATCACGAGTGCGTGTTTATTTGTTTGTTTGTTTTTTTTTTTCTTTTCCCCAGGGGTCATCGAATCGACCAAGTGGCCCTAGAATGTCACAAGAGGGCTCATTCTAAGGGAAATGAAAAGTTCTAGTGCCCTTTTTAAGTGACCGAAAAAATTGGAGGGCACCTCCCACACTCATTTGTTTCATAAAGTCAACGGATCAAAATTTTGAGATAGCCATTTTGTTCTGCATAGTTGAAAACCATATAACTATGTCTTTGGGAATGACTTACTCCCCCATAATCCCTGGGGGAGGGGCTGCAAGTTACAAACTTTGGCCAGTGTATACATACAGTAATGGTTATTGGGAAGTGTACAGACGTTTTTCAGGGGTATTTTTTGGTTTGGGGGTGGGGGGGGGGTGGGGTTGAGAGGATGGGGCTATGTGGGAGGATCTTTCCTTGGGGGAATATGTCATGGGGGACGAAAAATTCAATGAAAAGGGCGCAGGATTTTCTAGCATTATTATAAAAAACAATGAAAAAATAAACATGAAAACATTTTTTCAATTGAAAGTAAGGAGTAGCATTGAAACTTAAAACGAACAGAGATTATTATGCATATGAGGGGTTCTAAAGATAAGTTAGCATAAAGAGCGAGGCATTTAGGAGGAGATAAATACCTCGCTCTTTATGCTAAAGTATTTTTAGTAATTTCAACTATTTATTCTACGGCCTTTCTGATTCAGGGGTCATTATTAAAGAATTGGGAAAAAACTTACGATTTATTGTAAAGAGCGAGGTATTAACGAGGGTACAAACCCTCTCGTATACAAAATAAAAATATAAAAATGTAAATGTTTGTTACGTAAGTTAATTCTTAAGTTATGTATATTTTTTACTAATAAAAACGTTCGTTAAAAATTGAAAGTTCTAGTTGCCTTTTCAAGTAACCGAAAAATAGGAGGGCAACTAGGCCTCCTCCCCATCCCTTTTTTCTCAAAATCGTCTGATCAAAACTAAGAGAAAGCCATTTAGCCAAAAAAAGAATTAATATACAAATTTCATTTTAATAATTTATGTGCGGAGAGCCAAAATCAAACATGCATTAATTCAAAAACGTTCAGAAATTAAATAAAAAAAAACTAGTTTTTTTAACTGAAAGTAAGGAGCGACATTAAAACTTAAAATGAACAGAAATTACTCCGTATATGAAAGGGGCTTTTCCTCCTCAACGCCTCGCTCTTTACGCTATAGTTTGACCCTTTCTCATAACTTTACTTTTTAAAACAGTGAGAAACTTTAGCGTAAAGAGCGGGGCGTTGAGGAGGAAAGCCCCTTTCATATATGGAGTAATTTCTGTTGGTTTTAAGTTTTAATGTCGCTCCTCACTTTCAGTTAAAAAAAACTTTTTTTTTTTATTTAATAAAAACAATGAAACATATCAACGCAATAAAATTGTTCAAAGACGGTATGCGTTATGAAAACAAGACTGAAATGTTTTTGTACTGAGACCCCAAGAGAGTGCAGATCCAGTACAAGACGATTGGACAATGACAGTGCTGTGGCCTGTATAAGCATGCAAAGGCTGGTATCTCTTATCACTGCTCCCTGGAGACAGAGACACAGATAAAGTGTATGTAATACATGCGTCCAAATGAAGTAGTTTTATTTCCATCACTGAACTTGAGAAAATCCAAGATTCCTACACCACCAGTGTAAATGTTTGCCTCCTTGCTAGCAGCCACACAACATTATATGAAGTACCCTGACAATGATGCTAAATCATCTGCCCACAATCTTATGCCTGCCTCATCTGGTGGCACAGAAATAGTTTACAATTCTAATGAAATATCGGCTTGTCATTTATTAAAAGGGTCAAGGTCGTATCTTTCTTTTTGCCAAATGGCTTTGAATTCTACTGTAAAGAGATTTTAGAATCATGTGTCACCTCATATCAATCTGAAGTTGGATATATCACTTCTCAATTTCTTCAGCCAAGTCTATGTCAATAATTAAGTGAGTATATTTCACATCTCCCTTGACATGAGACCTGGTTATACTTATTTGTATCACATGTGGAACCCGTTGCAGAGCACCATAATGCCAACTTTTATTTCTGAGGTACCTTAATTAGGTGTTCAGTGTGGTAATATTCTTTAGGAAATGCATTTCCTGCTGAAAGGGCCAAGTATACTAGCATCACCTACATACTAGCATCATGTCCTTTTTTCTTGAAATTGTATTCTGACCCTGATTCAGTTCTCTTCTAGCCTCACTAAGAAAAAACTTCGGACAGAAAATCTAAATGGCTCAAGAGTTTGTTGTTCACTGCATTAAAATGCAGTGCTTATCATCTGCCAATCTTATGCCGCGTCTGCTTTTCACCTCGACTGGGATAAGTTTTGCAGCCTCAGAAAAGCTTGTCTTTGATTCCCAGCCAACTGCCTAGACTTTTTCTTAATTCCTTGCCCTTTTTCTTTGCTTTTGAGTACCTTTGCCAACAGTACCAGCAACAACGTTAGAAATAATCCCCTCATCCTTGAACATTGTCATTTAACCAATGGGTGCGTTCTCGGACGCACCCATCCGTTTTTTTGCCCCATTTCTATAGGAGCCTTTCACGTTGGTGTCTAGACGCTTAGATTATCCAGTCATCGTATATTGCAAGCTTACCTCGTCGTGATGGTATCAAAGAGCAATTGAAAATATTACAACTTACCAAGTATAACAGGCAACGAGTGCGTAATCTTCCCTTTGACTGCAGTCACCTCTGATTGGCAAACGGATATCGACGTTTAGTGGCAAACTCGACCTCGACAAAGTTTCCTAATGCCCTGCGCAAACGGCAAAGTGAACTAGTTGATCTCCTGTTTCATTACATTACGTCAATAGTAAATCCGGTCTTAATTCAATTATTTTAGCAGAATTGTAGGGGGGGATGCTCCACTTTCTCCTTCTGGCACTGCCGCCCATCCCAAATTAAGGCTCTGGATCTGTGCTTGTCCTATTCTATATTTCTATGAATTGTCACTACATCGTATGCAGCGCTTTTGGTAGCACAACACACTGTAATCCTAAGCCTATAAACAGGCTCTCCTTTTTCCCCTGCTTAAAATACCAAAGAATAGATCAGCCTTATTTCTAAGTAGAAAAATCATACCTAGCTTAGCAAGCACGTCTCATTCTTCCAGCCATGTGTAAATGCAAAGCTATAAACCCCCACTTTATGTCAATTAGTGGAAGGAATACTATTCCTGCTGTAAACACTTTATTGGCTTTTTCGGTAATTAACTCTCGAATGGAAAAATATCACAACGAATTATTCACTCTGATCAACTAAGCGCTCTAATGCCGGAGATAGAAGCGGGGAATAAAGCTTAAACAAAATAAGCCCACTTCATCCCCCCTATCGGGCAATTGCTGAAAAAGAGTTCAGCCAACTGGAACTTGGTAGATTGAGAGCTTTTATATGTGGTTAACCGAAAGCATTTTGTGTTTAAAATAACATTCAGAAAATATGGGTGAAAGGGAATAACATTGTCAGGCGAAAAATCCAACTCTTATTCTGAAACTGCCCTAACTGTAGATTTAATTCTTAATAGTTTTCACTCGCTAGATTTTTTCGGGGGAAGGGGGATGAAGAGTTCGAAACTTACCATCCCTAACCTACTAACACTCTACTAAGGACACTTTGAGAATACCAAGGGTAACCATCAATATGCTCTTAAATGGGAACATTTTTGTTCGTTTTTTTTTCATAAATGAAGTAAAAATAGACATTGGAAGTAGCCTTAAGTTGTTTATTTTAATCTTAAAATATCAGGGACATCAAAATATTAACCTTTTTCTCCTTGGTCCCATCTAGGTCCCATCATCGATTTCTAAGATACTCTTTTGGCTGTTTAAAAAATACGAAGTTTTAAGAGCAGTATGACATTTCCGTCAGTGTTTCCACGGTGAGCAATACCACACCCTCAAAAAAAAAAATCAAAAAAAACAATTAAAAGAAAGCCACACCCTCTTAAGTTGTTTGGTGCCATGTGTTCTAGCTTATTTATTTGCAGATTTCCCCCAGTTTTTTTTTACCTTACTACCAAAAACTACATATCAGTATATGGAGTTCTTTTTCCTTAAAAGTTGAATTCTCGATTTTTTAAAAATGTTTCTAAGATATAGATATATCATATATAAGATATAGATATATATGGTTGTGTGTATTTTTTTCCAATTTGCCATTCCAGATACTCAGCCTTCTTGCTGTTCTTTGTATTTTAAGTGATGATATTGGTGGAAAAAATAATATGTAATATAATGTTTGAGTCTGAAGTTTGACATATTATTTTTGAAACAAATATTGATGCCTTTACAGCGTCTATATTTAGTTTTTCAAAAAAAACATACAGTTTATTTTCCTCGAGGTAAAACGTAAGTCTATTATGTATCAAATAGAATAATATATTGTTTTCTTTCTTTTTTTTAATCAAATTTCCTTTTTGTTTTTTTTATAAGAAATAGCTTTTTTTGTGATTTTTCAAAAATATTTCTTTTTTTTATTGTAGCACCCGTTACAGACAAAAACAACATAACTGTATACCGAGGTCTTTTTCACTGAAAATTCTATTTCTAGTTTTTCGTAATTTACATGGTTGTGTATCTTGTACCTGAGTTTCTACGACACATCCTTCGAAACGAACTGCCCTTAATAAATGAATAAATAAAACACAGTGCCAACATCGTTCTGAACTTAGACAGCGATATTGCGTTTCCTATGATAGATAGCTGTTTTGAAAGTACTAAAACACCTTTATCGTAAAGAGCGAGGTATTGACGAGGGGGTGACCCCCTCATATACGCAATAATTTCTGTTTGTTTTAAGTTTTAATGTTGTTCCCTACTTTTAGTTGAACAAACTTGTTTTTTATATAATTTTTGATCGTTTTTTCAATAAAAGGAAATCTGACTCCCCTCCATGAAGAATTCCCTTCTCCCATGAAAAGTTCCTCTATGGAAAAATCCCAATACAGCCCAAATACGTGGGAAAATAAGATTTATAAGAATTAGCTATTTCTAGTTTTTCCTAATTTACATGGTTTTGTATCTTGTGTATGATATTCATCGTTGTTTACGCATCCACTTTGGCATTCCAAACGATCGGATTCCATTTTCACTGCCCTTGATGCTTTAAGCGATTAAATAAAAAAAAACAAGTTTTTTTTAACTGAAAGTAAGGAGCGACATTAAAACTTAAAACGAACAGAAATTACTTCGTATATGAAAGGGGCTGTTCCCTCCTCAACGTCCCGCTTTTTACGCTAAAGTTTGACTCTTTCTCTCAACTCTTCTTTTTAAAACAGTAAAAAACTTTAGTGTAAAGAGTGGGGCGTTGATGAGGAAGCAGCCCCTTTCATATACGAAGTAATTACTGTTCGTTTTAAGTTTTAATGTCGCTCCTTACTTTCAGTTTAAAAAACATTTGGTTACTTAAAAAGGCAACTAGAACTTCCAATTTTTTTACGAATGTTTTTATTAGTAAAAGATATACGCAACTTATAAATTAGCTTACCTAACGAACTTTCGCATTCTCATGTTTTTTATTACATATATGAGGGGGTTCACCCCCTAGTCAGTACCTCACTCTTTACACTAAAGCTTATAATTTGTCCCAATTCATTAAGAATGACCCCTGAATCACAAAAGCCGTAATAGTTGAAATTACTAAAAATACTTTAGCGTAAAGATTTACGAGGCGGTAAGCCCCTAATATGCGTAATAATTTCTGTTCGTTTTAAGTTTTAATGCTGCTCCTTACTTCCAGTTGAAAAAAGTTTTTCATATCTATTTTTCATTGTTTTTTTTTAATAATGCTAGAAAATCCTGCGCTCCCTTCATAAAAACTTCCCTTCCTGGAAAGTTCCCCCAACGTATCTCCCTCTTCTCAACCCCTCCCCCAACCAAAAATCCCCCTGAAAACGTCTGTACACTTCCCAATAACCATTACTATACGTAAGCACTAGTCTAAGTTTGTAACTTGTAGCCCCTCCCACGGGGACTTTGGGGGAGTAAATCGTCCCAAAAGACATAGTTATAAGGTTTTTCGACTGCGCTGAAAAAAATAGCTATCTCAGAATTTTGATCCGTATATTTTGGGAAAATAATTAGCGTGGGAGGGGGCCTAGGTGCCCTCCTATTTTTTCGGTCACTTAAAAATGAACTTTTCATTTCCGTTAGAATGAGAACTCTCGCAACATTCTAGTACCACTGGGTCGATACGATCAACCCTGGGAAAAAAACAACAAAAAAACAAACAAAAAAACAAATAAACACGTATCCGTGATCTTTCGCAAAAAATGCGAAATTCCACATTTTTACAGATAGGAGCTTGAAACTTCTACAACAAGGTTCTCTGATACCCTGAATCTGATGGTGTGATTTTCGTTAAGATTGTATGACCTTTAGAGGATGTTTTCCCTTATTTTCGAAAATGAGGCAAATTTTCTCAGGCTCGTAACCTTTGATGGGTAAAACTAATCTTGATGAAACTTATATATTTAAAATATATATTATTTTATATATTAAATATATATATATATATAAATATATTAATTAAATATATATATATATATATATATATATATATATATATATATATATATATATATATATATATATATATATATATATATATATATATAAATATATATATATATATATATATATATATATATATATATATATATATATATATATATATATATATATATATATATATATATATATATATATATATATATATATATATACCAATAGTTGCATCAAAAGAATCGCATTTTAATATATATATATATACATATATATATATATATATATATATATATATATATATATATATATATATATATATATATATATATATATATATATATATATATACATATATATATATATATATATATATATATATATATATATATATATATATATATATATATATATATATATATATATATATATATATAAATATATATATATATATATATATATATATATATATATATATATATATATATATATATATATATATATATATATATATATATATATATATATATATATGTATATATATATATATATATATATATATATATATATATATATATATATATATATATATATATATATATATTAAAATGCGATTCTTTTGATGCAACTATTGGTATCAAAATTCCATTTTTTAGAGTTTCGGTTACTATTGAGCCGGGTCGCTCCTTACTACAGTTCGTTACCACGAACTGTTTGATGATAGTGATGGAAACAATAATGCGAGATCTAATGTTAGAATCTGAATTAAAGATATTGTTATTTTCTTTTTTATCATTATTATTTCTTTACACCGTCTCGTCTATACTTAATGTTTCTAAAATAAATAGAAACTATTTACCTTGAGATAAAACGTAAATTTATTATAAATTAAATAGAAAAAAATTAATTATTTGAAATGAAAGTATAGAGCGACATTTAAACTTAAAAAACAGAACTTGTCGGGTATATGAGGTTGGGTGCTTAACCCTTCTAGATTCCCCGCTCTATCCGGTGCTATTGCTTTTCTGAAAGCATTTTTCAGTGCAACACATTTAATACCAAAATGCCTCTTTGCTTAAAATTCTTGTTGCTACACACTAAATTCCTACCCTTTAAATGCCCTAAATTGTTACAACCTAAATATCTAATAAAAAACCAAATAATATTCTTCCCGTACCGGCTCAAAGTTTTAAATAAAATCTTCTAAAGTTGGTCCATACATGTGAATTTGTTTCGGTGGGTTGGAGGAGGGGTTAACACTGATAAAAGAACAGCTTATTAGGTGGAAAACATAAGAAACATATAAGAACAAGAGCTAAGAGCTCATATGGCACTTGTGACGAGGTCGGAAGAGCCAAGAGCTAAGAGCTCATATGGTATGAGCTCTAGCAAAATTCTAAGAATCAATAGATTGCTTTAAAAGGAAAATCAGAGGCTTAATGTCGGTCGGGATTTAAAATAAGAGCTCTGAGTCACGAGGTCAAGCTAAATATCAAAATTCATTAAGATCCGATCACCCACTCGCAAGTTAAAAATACCTCAATTTTTCTAATTTTTCCTCTCCCTTCAGCCCCCCAGATGTTCGAATCGGGGAAAACGACTTTATCGAGTCAATTTGTACAGCTCCCTGACATGCCTACCAATTTTCCTCGTCCTAGCACGTCCAGAAGCACCAAAGGACCAGAAGCACCGGATAAGGTCGATATTTAGTATAAGAGCTCTGAGACATGATATCCTTCCAAACATCAAATTTCATCAAGATCCGATCACTCCTTCGTAAGTTAAAAATACCTCATTTTTCTAATTTTTCAGAATTAACCCTCCCCCCACTCCCCCAAAGAGAGCGGATCCGTCCCGGTTATGTCAATCACGTATCTAGGACTTGTGCTTATTTTTCCCACCAAGTTTCATCCTGATCCCTCAGCTCTAAGCGTTTTCCAAGATTTTAGGTTCCCCCCCTCAATTCCCCCGGATCCAGTCGGGATTTAAAATAAGAGCTCTGAGACACCCTTTCAAATTTCAAATTCCATTAAAATCCGACCACTCCTTCGTAAGTTAAAAATACCACATTTTTTCTAATTTTTCAGAATTACCCCCCCCCCCCAACAGAGCAAATCTGTTCCGGTTATGTCAATAACGTATCTAGGTCTTCTGCTTATTTTTTCCACCAAGTTTCATCCTGATCCCTTCACTCTAAGTGTTTTCCAAGATTTTAGGTACCCCCCTCCAATTCCCCCCTCCAATGTCATCGGATCTGGTCGGAATTTAAAATAAGTGATCTGAGACACGATATCTTTCCAAACATCAAATTTCATTAAGATCCGACCACTCCTTCGTAAGTTAAAAATACCTCATTTTTCTAATTTGTTCAGAATTACCCCCCCCCCAACTCCCCCAAAGAGAGCGGATCCGTTCCGGTTATTTCAATCACGTATCTAGGACTTGTGCTTATTTTTCCCACCAAGTTTCATCCCGATCCCTCCACTCTAAGCGTTTTCCAAGATTTTAGGTCCCCCCCTCAATTCCCCCCAATGTCACCGGATCCAGTCGGGATTTAAAATAAGAGTTCTGAGACACGATATCCTTCCAAACTTCAAATTTCATCAAGATCCGATCACTCCTTCGTAAGTTAAAAATACCTCATTTTTTCTAATTTTTCAGAATTAACCCCCCCCCCAACTCCCCCAAACAGAGCAGATCCGTTCCGGTTATGTCAATAACGTATCTAGGTCTTCTGCTTATTTTTCCCACCAAGTTTCATCCCGATCCCTCCACTCAAAGCGTTTTCCAAGATTTTAGGTTTCCCCCCTCCAACTCCCCCCAATGTCATCAGATCTGGTCAGGATTTAAAATAAGAGCTCTGAGACACGATATCATTCCAAACATCAAATTTCATTAAGATCCCATCACCTGCTCATAAGTTAAAAATACTTCATTTTTCTATTTTTCCGAATTAACCGGCCCCCCACTCCCCCCCAGATGGAAAATTGGGAAAATGACTATTTCCAATTTAATCTGGTCCGGTCCCTGATACGCTTGCCAAATTTCATCGTCCTAGCTTACCTGGAATTGCCTAAAGTAGCAAAACCGGGACCGACAGACAGACAGACCGACAGAATTTGCGATTGCTATATGTCACTTGGTTAATACCAAGTGCCATAAAAACAGTTCAAATCCTGCGATTTCAAAGAGCACAGGTATGAAGGCCCCTTTGAGTGTGTGTCTGTTCTAGGATACGACTTTGTCTTTCAAAATGTATTAGCAAACAAGATGAATGGATACTGGTTAGTCTTTAAAAAAAAACAACAATTAAGATAGATCATACATCGAATCTAGATGGAATTAAGTTATCAAACAATTTGTGGTAACTAACTGTAAGTAAGGAGCGATGCAACTCAATACTAACCGAAACTCTAAGAAACAGTCTGGATAACAATATATACATTAAAAGAATCGAATCCTGATGCTTATTCAAAATATGTAAAATTCATCAAATTTAGTGGTACCCATCAAAAGCCTGATAAAATTTGCCCAGTTTTCAAAAAAGGGGGAAACGCCACTAAACATCAAGCGATCTTAGTGAAAATTACTCGATCAAATTGAGCATACCACAGAACCCTATTGTAGATGTTTCAAGCTCCTGTGTACAAGAATGTGGAATTTTGCATTTTTTGTCAGAAGAAAGATTACGGATGCGTGTTTATTTGTTTTTTTTGTTTTTTTCAGGGATGATCATATTAAACCAGTGATGGTAGAAAATCAGGAGAGTACACATTTGATCAAAAATCAAAAGCTCTAGCGGACAATTAAGTGACCAAACATATTAGAGGGCAGCTAGCCTCCCTCCCACGCTCATTTTCGCCCCAAAGTCACCCGATCAGAATTTGAGATAGTTATTTCGTTCAACATAGTCGAACATGGGAGGTTTTTTCCGTAAAGGAACTTTTCATGGGAGAAGGAAATTCTTCATGGAGGGGGAGCCAGATTTCCCAGCATTATTGAAAAAATGATCAAAATTTATATAAAAAACAAGTTTTTTCAACTGAAAGTAGGGAACAACATTAAAGCTTAAAACAAACAGAAATTATTACGTATATAAGGGGGTCACCCCTTCGTCAATACCTCGCTCTTTACGCTAAAGGTGCTTTAGTACTTTTAAAAGAGCTATCTATCATGGGCAACGCAATATCGCTGCCTAAGTTCAGAACGGTGTTGGCACTGTGTTTTATTTATTTTATTTTGTTTAGACCAGGGCAATTCGTTTCGAAGGATCTGTCTTAGAAACTTTAAAAAGGTGTTAATTTGATTGGAAATTGATGGGACTGATGCCCTTTTTAATAGTTAAAAGTGATTGGAGGGCAACTCCCACGCCCACCATATCTCCAAAAATATTCAATCAAAATTTTGAGATAGCCATTTTGTTTAACGCAGTTGAAAGGTCTGAAAATTATGTCTTTTAGGGTGACAACCCCCCCCCCCCCCCACATCTGTCAAAGTAAAGTTTATAAGTTAAGCACTGGGGGCATATAAAGTTTTTATAGAAAGCTTTGTCGTAGAAACGTCAAAAAGCGCTCATTCTATTGGAAATTGAGAGGGCTAGTGTCCTTGCGAAAAGATATGGAAATTATATATTTGAGGATGACAACCCCCCTACAGCCCACAGGGCAAGGGGCGTAAGTTGTGCCCTGGATGCATATAAGGTTTTTATAGAAAGCATTGTCGTAAAAACTTCAAAAAGGGCTCATTCGATTGGAAATTGAGATGACTAATCTCCTTTTTAATATCAGAAAGTGATTGGATGGTAACTAACGCCCCTTCCATGCCCACCATATCCCCAAACACTTCTAATCAACATTTTGAGATAGTCATATTGTTCAACATAGTTGAAAAGTCTAGAAATTATGTTTTTGAAGATGACAAACCCCCCACAGACCTCAGGGCAAAGGTTCTGAGTTATGCCCTGGGGACATATAAGGTTTTTGTAGAAAGTGCTGTCGCAGAAACTCCAAAAAGGGCTCATTTGATTAGAAATTGAGAGGGCTAGGGCCCTCATGACTAGTCAAAAGTGATCAGAGGGCGAACGCCCCCAACGCCCTTCATTTCCCCAAACACTACCGATCAAAACTTCGAAATAGCCATTTTGTTCAAAGTATATCACGGGTCCAGAAATTATATCTTTAAGGTTGAAAAACACCCCCAAATACCCTCAGGACTAAGATGGTGAGCTATGCCTTAGGGGCATACAAGATTTTCTTAGAAAGCGTTGTCGTAGAAACTTAAAAGTACTCATTTGATTAGAAATTGAGAGGGCTAGGGCCCTTATAAATATGCAAAAGTGATCGGAGGGCGAATGCCCCCAACGCCCTTCATTTCCCCAGACACTTCCAATCAAAATTTTGATATAGCCATTTTGTTCAACGTAGTTGAAGGGTCCAGAAATTATATCTTTAAGGATGAAAAACACCTCCCAATGCCCCCAGGTCTAAGGCTGTGAGCTATGCCTTAGGGGCCTACAAGGTTCTTATAGAAAGCGTTGTCGCAGAAACGTCAAAAAGGGCTTTTTCGATTGGAAATTAAGAGGGCTAGTTCCGTTTTTAATAGTCGACAGTAATCAGAGGGAGTATAACCACCCCTCCCACGCCCATTATTTCCCCAAAGACTTCCGACCGACATTTTGACATAGTCATTTTGTTCAACGTAATTGAAAGGTCTGGAAGTTATGTCTTTGACGATGACACCCCCCCCCCCCTCAAGCCCTCATGACAAGGGTTGTAAGTTATGCCCTTGGGGCATGTAAGGCTTTTACAGAGAGCGTTGTCGTAGAAACTTCAAAAGTGGATCATTTGATTGGCAATTGAGAGGACTAGTCCCCTTTTTATTAGTCAAAAGTGATCAGAGGGTAAATGACACCCCCACGCCCAAACACTTCAAATTAGAATTTTCAGATAGTCATTTTGTTCAATGTATTCGAAAGGACCAGAAATTGTGTCTTTGAGGATAACAAATCCCTCAAGCCCTCAGGGTAAAGGTTCTAAGTTATGCCCTCTGAGCATATATGGTTTATAAAGCGTGGTCATACAAACTTTGGAGGGTTTTATTAGATTTGTAATCAGAAGCTCTACTGCTCTTTTTAAGTGTCAAAGTGATAGGAGGGCAGCTATCCCTTCCCCCGCACACACACACGTCGTATTGTCCCAAAATGTATCTAATGAAGATTTTGAGGTAGCAATTTTATTCAAAATAGTCTAAATATCATAAAACAAGGCATTTGGGGTTGGAACAAACCCCAAAGCCTAGAGGTAAGGGTTGCAAGCTAGGTCCAGGGCCTATTTAAGGTTTTTTTGGAACTGTATAACTTTAGAGGAGGCTAATTTGATGGAGGATAGCTAGCCCCCCCTCCGACTTCCCCTTTTCACCAAATGAGTCTGATTAAAATTGTGAGACAGTACTTTTGCTCGAAATGGTCGGAACTGCTAAAACAATGACTCGGGTTGACACAACCCCCCAGTGCCCTGGGCATAGGGTTGTAAGTCATGCCCTCGTGTTTTATAAGGTATTTATGGAATGGGTGGTCGCATAACCTTAACATGGTGCTCATTTGATTTGAAATTGAAAGTTATATTACCGTTTTTAACAGTCAAAAGTGATTTGAGAGCAGCCAGCTCCCTTCCCCCCCCCCACACTCATGCCCTCGTGTTTTATAAGGTATTTATGGAATGGGTGGTCGCATAACCTTAACATGGTGCTCATTTGATTTGAAATTGAAAGTTATATTACCGTTTTTAACAGTCAAAAGTGATTTGAGAGCAGCCAGCTCCCTTCCCCCCCCCCCACACTCATCATTCCCTCGAAAACATCCAATCAAAATTTTAAGATTGAAATTTGGTTATTGTAGTTGACGAGTCTGGAAATTATTTCTTTTTGGAAAGCACCCTCGCCACCACAGGTCTGAGGGCAAGGGTTGTTATACCCCGGGTTATACCCTGGGGGTTTTTAAGGTTTTTATACAAAGTGCGGTTCTGCATACTTCGGAGGGGACTCATGAGATTGGTAATCTGAATTTTCAAGTGCCCTTTTTAATAGTCAAAGGAATCAGAAGGCAGTTAACCCCCACCCTATCAACACGTCGTGTTTTCCCGAAATACATCGAATAAAGATTTTTAGACAGTCATTTCATTCATAATATTCCAACGATCATATAACAAGGCTTTTGGGGCTGAAACAAACCACCAGAGCCAAGGGACGAGACCTGTTATTTATGCCAAAGGGTATTTAAATTTTTTATGGATGGGATGGTTGTTTAAGTTTAGAAGAGGCTCGTTTGGTTAAAAATTGGAAGTTCTAGTTCCTTTTTAAGCGTCAAAAGTGACGGAGGGTATTTACCCCCCCCCCCCGACAACCCCTCTTTTCACCAAACGCATCTGATTGAAATTATCAGAGAGTGATTTTGCTCAAAATAGTCCAAAGAACATATAATAATGTCTCTAGAGGTGACACATACCCCAGGGCACTGAGGATGGGGTTGTAAGTTATGCCATGAGGGCATATAAGGTTTTTATGAAATGGGCGGTCGTATAAACTTCATATAATGCTTGTTTGATTTGAAACTGGAAGTTATAATGCCCTTTTTTTTAGAGCAACCATCCCCCTCCCCCTTCCATGCTCATCATTTCCCTTAACATCTTCAATCACAATTTAGAGATAATAATTTTATTCATCGTAATTGAATGTTTCGTAATTTATGTCTGTGAGGAAGACACCCCCCCACAGCTCTCAGGGAAAGGGTTGTAAGTTACACCCTGGGGACATACAAGTTCTTATAGAAATGATTGTCCCATATGCTTTGGAAAGGAATCGCTGGATTAGTAATCAGAAGTTGTAATGCCCTTTTTAAGAGGGGCATTTAAGGTTATTAAGGAAGGGATGGTTGTATAAACATTAGAGGTGGCTGATTTGGTTGAAATCGGAAGCCCTAGCTCCCTTTTAAGAGTCAATAGTGATGGAGGTCAAGTAGCCCCCACCCAACTACCCTTCTTTTCACCAAATGTATCTGATTGAAATTGTGCGATGGCAATTTTGTTTAAAATAGTCCAAATAAAATATACAATGCCTTCAGAGTTAGCACAACCCCCCCCCCCCCCCAGAGCCCTGGGCGTGGGCTTTAAGTTATGCCCTGAGGGCATATAAGGTTTATAAGGAATAGGTGGTCGTATTAAATTCAGATGGTTCTGATTTGATTTTATATCAAATGAGTCAATTTTGATGGAGGTCAAATCCTCTTGACAGCCTGTGTGGGTATAGTGTGTTTCGATTTAAACCAATACAGTTACAATATTGCCCAACATTTTCGCCTTAATGCCCTTAGGTTTATTAGTAGTAATAGTAGCACCAGTAGTTATAGTAATAGCAGTAGGAGTACATTAATAATAGAAGTTTTAAGTTTAATATAAGCAGTAGTAGTAGCAGGAATAATTACAGTAGCAGTTGTAGTAGTTGTAGGAGTAGAAGCAGTTGTATTACGATGCAAATTTTGTCTCTTGGTTAGTTAAACATCCCCCATAACAAGCGTTGTAAGTTTTAATTTCACAAACGAAACTGCTCCTAAGATATTGCTGATATGCCCTTTTGACAAGATGTATACGAATGGCAGGTTGTCATCCGTACAACAGAAACCCGTACAACGCTGTTTGGTTGCTGGTTGCCCCTAAGACATCCCAGCAATATACCAAGAATGACTGAGGGTATTAAGCACAAACTTTCAGGGTTGCTTCTATTACTGTTTCTGCTCTTAAGATTTTACTAAATCAAAACAGTGTAAGTGTATGCAGGCTGTGAAAGAGCAGAGATGTTATTTTTTGGGGAATGGTATTTAGTTTTATCTCCCAGGTCAACTAGACGAGGTATGTGACTAAATTAAACACTTACTACTTGTGCCATGATTTTCAAAAGGGTTTATCCTGTTTTAAATTGCTGAGAAAGTTTTTCCATCATACAAATAGCGAGCCAAACAATAAATTCTTGAAAAAAACAAAAAATTCAAAGTGTTATTTTCTTTTTCCCTGAAAAAGAAAATGTCAATATAAAACGAACAAAGATTAATGAAAAAGACTTTTTCCACAAAATAAGTTTTTCAAAAAAAAGTGAAGAACTCCATTAAACCAAAAATGAACAAAAATAGAATCAAATAGTCTACCAAGCATACAACTACCACAAATCTGCATCAATAAATAAATGAACCCCAAAACGAACAGAAATTACAATAACTAACCAAGTGAAACTCAGAACGAGCAGAAATTAATATGAGTAGGGTTCGAAACCCCTATGCTTTCTAAGAGCCAGAATATTACTTGCACTTTACTGAAAAAGCTCAAATGAATAAGTATTGTCAGTTTAATATGGACTATATTATGCTGATATTTATTCCTTAAATCTCAGTTAATTTTGGATTTCTTAGATTTATAAAAGATTAAAAAAAAAATCTAAAAGAATTTCAAAAGAAACACTTGAAAACACTATTTCAAGAACATATCTAATATTTTCTATTCCCCCCTCCATCCTGGGTTTCCGGGTCCATGCCCTCCGTTAAATGATTGTTTCACGACAATATAATAGATATAATCCGCCTTGATTTGTATTTAGAAATTTATTGTAACTAAACTACGCCTGATTTAATAAGAATAAAATACATTTGTAAGTAACAAGTAATTGGACGGCTAGACAAAATTGAATTCTGTAACAAAAGTAATTGTTTTCAGTAATAGATGAAAATTAGCCTGACGCCGAAGGGGAGCAATCTCTTAAGCAATATTCACACGACACTAGCTACCAAGTCGATCAAAAAAAGCAAATCTTTAGACCACCATGACGGGTAATTTAATATTTACTAATTACAAAACTTAGCATTTAGCTATTAAAGCATGGAAAAGGCTCCCGCGACGAGTAAAATGAATGCCTTTTATCATACGTCAGACGGTAGTTACTCCTATAGTTAATACATGGTTAATCTAATAATGCATGTTGGGTCTTTAATATAGGTTATGGGAACCGAAAAACCTCTTTTATTTTATAATATAAAAGAAAGTAATAAGCTATTTGTCTAAGCTATCTATCATGTTATTTTGCCAGTTAAGTCGTGAACGCTTTGTTATTTTGAAGTACCTTCTGCTGTCCGAGAAATTTGTAGGTATGACCTTTTGCCTGGAAATTATTGAGCCAATCGAAATTCTCTGAGGTACTTAAACAGGACGAAAGTAGTCTATAATAAAGAAGCTAAGGGGAGAGATAGGATCAGAAGTGTACACAAGGGAAGGGGCAAACTTAATGGATGAAAATTATCCCTCCCCCCTAATCTTAAAATGCTGGTGTAAAAAACAATTAAAAATGGGAAAATTTGCCTTTTTTAAATTCTTATTTATCGATTTGACACAGGAAAAATGGCAATACAAATCTGAAGTTGTTATTATCTAGTCCCAAAAAAGATTATAAAAATGATTTATTTTCTATATTTTGTCCATATATTAGCTACGGATGCTCTATATGGGCAAGTAATTTTGTAGCATGGTTTAAAAGAGTACAAAACTTCAGAATAGAGCTATAAAATCACTATCGGAATTTTCTGATTCTGAGGAGGTTCCTTCTCATCAGCAGTTTAAAAAGAATAAGTTAATGGATGTATCCCAAATTCGAGATTACCAAGTCGCGATTTTCTTGTATAAATATTTGAATTGCCTGCTCACCCCTGCTTTTGAAAATCTTTTTACTTTTAATTGAGACCGCCAAGATCATAATACAAGAAAAGCTGATAACTTAACTCATGAGTTTAGGAGTACCACTCGGGCATCTTTTGTGATTCGCCATTATGGTTCCCATGTTTGGAATATATTGCCCGAGTGTGTGAAAAATGTGCCTAGTCTTCCGGCTTTCCAAGTCACGGGCAAAGAAGTTTCTTTTATCTTGTGAGTGATTTTGACGCGAAGCCCACTCCAGGTTCCCATTCTATTCAAGGCATTTCCCCGATTTTTTTTTGCTGTTAATTTTTTTTTTCTGTCTTCTTCTTGTCTTTTCCTCTTTCTCTTTTTTCCTTTCTTCCTTCATCAGCTGAGTTTCCTTTGTGTTGAGTAGCGCGATATGATTGTGGTTTTATTTAGCTGAGGGTGATAACCTTGCTTGCCCTTCCAAGCTTAATGCCTTTCTTGGCGGGTGAATAGTGTTTGTTTTCTTTTTTAATAAATGTATGTCTCATATATTTCATTAACCGTTTATTTTTCTCTCTACGGTCAGAGTAGTGGATGTATAGATTGGTAGAATTAAGTTTGGGATGTACTGGGGGACTCTGGGCCTAGCCCCATCCCATAATCCTAAATTTTCGCAAATCTATGAGCACTTCTTGTAAAATGAATTCAAATGAGATTCGTTCTTCAATTTTTGTCCCCCCCCTAAAAATAAAATTATTATTTCCCCTTTCTTCTAGAAAAAATGCGTACGAGCCTAGATAACGAGTGCCACAAAGAAGGTGTAAAGAAAACTCTAAAAGGGCCTATGTATATAAATAATAGTTCTCTCAGATTGACAAAAATTAAGCAAGACAAAACCGGTTTTGATTTCGACAAAGCAGTGAACAAAAACTAAAAAAAATCTACACTTTAACTAAAAAAAAAATAAAAAATATTCCGTAAAAGCAATATATTTCCACTCTTAATTTTTCGTAAATGGAAAAGAAGTGTGGTCTAAGAAGTTATTTACATCTAGCCCATATTAAGATGCAGGAATTACATAGCCCGATGGGCCTTGGTTTAACCGGGCAGGTAAGTGGCTCAATTTCTATTTCATTTGCAGAGATCTCACAAATCAAGTTTTTAGACTTTAAAATCCATAATTAATTATAGCGGAAGAAAATAACAGTAAAAAATTATGAAGCAACTGAAAAAAATTTTTATAGGAGGCCCATGAGACTTATTTGACAGTCGGCCACCACAGAAAGATTTACAGGCCTGTTTCTTAATAATTGGTTCGCAACTATGGAAGGCTGTAAATAAACACAAGAAGCATAAAATGCATAAACTGAGTCATATGAAATCGACACATAATTTCCTATAACAGTAATTTATTTTATTTAGATTGCTTTTACATTTAGGGACGAATTTACCACTGCAGGGGTTGACCAAAGTATGACATTTTGTTCCAATTATTTAAGAATGCCTCATGAAAAACAACGGCCGTTCAATTAGAATAATATTTTTTCAAGTTGAGAAAACTTTAGTGTAAAGAGCAAGGTATTGAGGAAGGGTCAACCACCCTCGTATTCGTAATAATTTTTGTTCGTTTTAAGTTTTAATGTTACTCCTTATAATCAGTTGAAAAAAATAAGTTAGTTTCCGATGGTTTTTTAAGTAATTCCGGGAAATCTAGCTCCACCTCTATGGAAAATCCCGTCCTCCACGAAAAATCTTTTCGTAGAAAGATCGTCCCATGTACCCCTCAGAAACTCCTCCTACTCTCCCAAAAAATATATTTATACTTCCCAATAGCCAGTACCATATTGAAACAACGTGCGAGGTTCATAGTTTGTACCCCTTCCCCCGGTGGCTGCAGGGAAAGGGGTGAAGGCGTCCTCAAACACATAGTTAGCAGATATGTTGACTATGGTGAACACAATGGTTATCTAAAAATTTCGACAGGAAGACTTCGGGAAAAATTGGCTTGGGAGGAGGGCTAGTTGCCCTTCAATCTTTTTTGCTTCTTAAAATGGGCACTAGAAATTTTACTATTTGTTGGAATGAGCCCTTTCCCGGTATTCTAGGATTATTGGCTCGATGCGATCACCCCTGGAAATGAACAAAAAAAACATTTCTTCTAACAAAAATTCAAACTTCCATATTTTTGCAGATGGGAGCTTAAAACTTCTACAATATGGTTCTTGGATACGCTAAATCCGATGGTGTGATTTTCATTCAGATTACTTGAATTGTAGGCGGTGTTTCCCCTTTTTTTGAAAAACAGTCAAATTTTCTCAGGCTCGTGGCGTTTGATCAGTAACACTAAACTTAATGGGTCTTATGTATTCGAAATCAACATAATAAGCCAATTCTTTTGTTATGTTCATCGATGTCAAAATTTTGTTTTTTAGACTTACGGTTACTATTGAGCCACACCGCTCGTTATTTACAGGTCGTTACAACGAACTGTTTCATAAATCCATTCTTCAAATTCCTACTCGGCAGCAATGTGGCCCGATTTCTAGCGAAACTATTGTTTTTGACAAAATAATGGACAAAAATTTGAAATTCGATGCGACACAATCTTTGATGATTAAATTTGTCAGCATGAAGACAAGACAAAATAATATGTGAAAATTCCTGGAAATTACCACAGAATTTTAATAGCCATGATGTTTCTGCTAAAATGGCACAATTTCAGCTAAAATTGTTATTTTGTGGCCATAAAGGAGAAATGGACATTTAATGGGGCACAAAAATTTCCGAAATTAAAAAAGGAACTAGATATTGAACACACACATGTGTTCAAATAAGCCCCAGGGTTTAATGGGTACTTATGGTTATAGCGACCCACTCGAGAATTTTGATCTGTAAGATCTGAGGAAAACCAGTTTGTTTGTCTCCAGTAGGTTATAATTAGCTTAGTCTCTTTGAAAAAAACTACGATGCAGGTATATTTTAGTTAAATATTTAATATATAGAGGTGATTGGGTTAGCTATTTAATATAATACATACTCGGCGGCCTGCTTTCCATAATTCTCAGTTGTAGTTTCCGTAATTTTGTAAATAAAGTATTATATTTCCATCATATTTTGGTATATTTTATTAGGATTAACATAAATTCACTTCTTAAGTGGGGTCAATATTGTACATAAATACCTCGAATATTATGCGATGACTATTTTAACAAGATCACCTTTGACGATTAAGAGACGGTAAGGAAAATCCACCGTAAGAAGGACTTTCGGTGGAGGTAGACTTCCTTTAGTAAGGGAAAGGTAAGTTTCGTGATTTTACGGATCAGTACGTGAAGTGTGTTAAGTTCAGCTACTGATTAATAAATGAAGTGAGGGTGACATCTAAAGTTAAATTTTTTCGAAATTTCATTTAAAAAGAAAGATTTATTGACAGACCTTGGCCACCCACAAGTAAACCATGTACAAAGTCAAAAATTTTGCCTGTTTTTCGACTTTTTTTAAGACCAGGGCAAATTTTTGCAACGGATGTTCGGATAATTTTAGCGACTTGAGCAATGAAAAACCCGAATGTAACTTGTCATTACTTTTTTCACACCTGGTAATTTTGACATAAAACATAGATTTCACAATAGCGACAACTTTTTACGTTTTTATAAGAACATGTCATCATGTTGTTGAAAACGATTGGTAGAAATATCATTTTAAGTCATGCAAATTTTGTTTTAAAAAGCAATTAACTATTTTGTTAGCAATATTGAAAGTCGTGAAGATTTTGAAAAATTAATGTTTATCTGGATTTAAAACTTGTTAGTCTAAACTACCTATTAAGAATGGCGTGTCTGAAAATCCGAAATAATCATTCATTGAGTATGGTTTTTGTTAAAATGTCTGAAAAACATTTATGTTCGCTTCTGTTTTTTATTTTTGTCAACTAAGTGTTTGAAAGGAGTTTTAACTGTTCTAATTGCAGTAGCTGCTGGAAAGGAGAAAAATATACAAACGAAACTGGACATTATTTCATGTGGAATCAAAAACAACTACAGCCTGATTTGTAAAACGCTGACATCTTTTTGACGAAAGAAAGAAAGGTCCGTTGTTAGGTCCGTGTCGACATAGAAAGTGTAAGTTCAAGTGCCAAATTCAAAATATGAAGTATACTGATGGTATTTGTTTTTCTTAGGTCACAGGTTCAAATATTGTTACCCTATCTGCCGGTCCTGCTGTCTATTACCACATCTCTCATCTAATACCACATACTCCATCGTATATTACCACCATGTCGTCATTATTTTTGTATCTTGTCCAAGACAGATATAGAGATGATTAATTTTTGTATTTTATTCGATATTAAATTGCTCTATTACCACAAAATGAAACAAAATTAGAAGAGAAAATTGACAAAAGAGATCTGGTTTATTTTATTATCAGGGTTGCCAACTGGACACTTTTTAAGTCAAAAGGACACAATATGCTGGGACATAGTGACATAAAAGGGCAAATAAAGTCAAAATTTTATTATCAAGGTTGCCAACTGACACTTTTTAAGTCAAAAGGACACAATGTGCTGGGACATAGTAACAAAAAAGGGCAAATAAAGTCAAAATTTTAAAAAATTTAGGGGATAAAATGGCAAAAAAGGGACAAATTTTGTAAGTTTACGATATAAAACAAAACATTTTGCAATTGAATGTTGCTCTAGTATGCCAAAAGAATACGATACCAAATATATGATTATTTTGAAATTTCTTACCCGAACTGGCCAGACATGACAACAAACAACAAAGAAAGATAAAACTCCGCAAAAAAAACTCAAACGAGACTGCGGCCAGTAGAGAGAAAAGGTGGCCAGATGAAATCTTGTACCAGGGGACAAAATTATATACCAGACCAAAAAGAGTTGCTTCAATATTAACTAACAAGAGGATTATTTCGCAACAGAATAGTTAACTTAGTTTCAATTTTCATAATTTTACCTCAGTTGCTTTGATGTTCTCATTGAAGTAACTCTAATAGCTTCTTTTCCCTACGTGGATCAGTAGCGACAATTGTAATTGTTATTATTGGTGGTGGTTTTATTTGTTTTTAGTTTAGCGTTTTTTCTTTTTATCTTGTGCTGAGGACGCCTAGTTTGGATACAGGCAAAATATCCGCGTTATTTTAGTCTTTTCTATCTACTGGCCACAGTCTCGTTTCAGGGTTTTTTTTGTGGAATTTTATCTCTCTTTGTTGTTTGATGATTTTTTTAAACTATTTCTGGGATTGGTAAAAGAATACACAACACAAATATGGCAAAAGTTTCAAATTCTATCAGTAATCAAACCGTATTGCAAAAGAAAAACCCACACATTGAAGCTTGTTCGAAACATGTTGGTCGAATTAAGTTTATGCTAAATGCTTTTAAATAAGAGATATTTGTCAGAGAATCTTCTATTAAAAAAAGCGTTAGGAGATTGTTTCTAATCACTTCTCCATAATTAAGCCTAATATTCAGAGTCAATAAAAAAATTTTCTCACTAGATAATGTACAGTTATACATATAGAAACTATAGGTGTAGAGAATATGAGAAATAATAAATATAAATGACTTTTTGGCAATTACAATATGAAAGAAGTTGGATATATAGATATGAAACATTCCTGGGAAAAATTCAAATATGCATAGAGCACAAGCTACTGGAAATCTTAGACGAAAAACAGCTTCTTGTTTATTTTTTCCCCGTCTTAAGAACATCAAAGAATAAATCAGCCTTATTTCTAAGTAGAAGACCAATAAATAAAACGAACTGGAAGTATATCTCTAACCAAATAACTGGTGGGAAAGAAGTTGAGGAAGTATGCTGTGTTTAAAAACGGATTATTAGAAACCCAATTTAGCAAACAATTGTCACATAAGACTTTTTAAACTATTGAAGCTAAGTATGAGTAGCTTTTTTTAATTAGTTTTTAATTAGTTCAGTCAAATAAACACGTAAAGTCTTCAAGCGACTTATCTTCTGATCTTTAGGATTATTAATCCTTATTTTTAGGGAATTCCTTTATAGACTTTGAAAGTAATTGGAGTCAGTAAAGTATTTGGATTCTAAAATATAAAAATAAATTTTTAAAGATAGTTAATCGGTTCGGCATTTGATCTGGTATTTGAGTGATTGAGCGATTTCTAAATGAAATTTGATCTTTTATTATTGAACCCTCCCACTTCCTCCCTAAACACATTTCTTTGTAGGTACCTGCTCCTGCCCGTTCCTGTTCCAGTCGGTTTCTTGATAGGTACCTGTTTCTGATATCATGCGTAAGGCCATTTCTGATCGTTGTTAGTAATAAGTCCGCTCTATATTTCTGTGGGGTACCCTAACCAAATAGCAGGCAAGAAAAAGGATTAAACTAGTTGATAGGATATGCTGCGTTTAAAAATGGATTATTAGGAACCCCATTTATCAAAAAATTGTCATATAACGCTTTTTGAATTACTGAGTCCAAGTCCGAGTAGTTTTATTTTAATCAGGTTAGTCAAATAGGCACATAAAAGTCTTCAAGAGACTTTTCTTTTGATCATTAGGGTTATTTATCCTTATTTTTAAGACATTTCTTAATAGACTTCGAAAATAATTGGAATCAGTAAAATGTTTTGATTCTAAAATATAAAAACTAAATTTTTAAAGAAAGTTAATCGGTTTGGCACCTGAGCAAGTGGTGTTTGAGTAATAATCTAATAATTGAATATGAAATATTAATATGAAAAATATTAATAAGTTTCAAATATAAATATTACTAATATTAATTAATATGAAAAATATAATATGAAAATATTAATATTAAAGGTATTGCATTCTTGTTTACAGTTTATCAATGCTAAGCATTTAAGAATGTAAGTTAAGAAACCCGGTATGACTTTCAATTATTTATATACAAGAAGCCACTGGAAGATCCAGGGGGTGGAGAAGACCCCAATCCCTCCCCCCCCAATTATTGAGAAGAACCCAAATATAGCAATAAATGATTATTGGCTCCCTTGTCATATCCCCCCAAGTTTTTGCTCTAGTTCCGCCCCTGGAAGAAACTTAGCTTTGCAGCAAAAGTTCTTGGTAAACGTATACAGTAAGTTTTGTAATAATTTTCTGTTAAAGGGTTTTGGTAAATAAACATACAAGCTAAATATACAAGTAAGCTAGTTGATTTACATATGAGCGGCCCATATTTAGATGGTAATTTGCTGATTAAACATACAATGCCATTCAGCCGTAGTGTGTACTATTTCATTGTAATGAAAGCACAAAGATGACACTATAATTAATTTAGGAGGAAAAATTTAATCAATGAGTGGTATTTACTCAGTTTTTTTATATCAAATATTGATTTAGAAGAAATTAGGGTATCCTACAAAATATAGAGCGAACTTATTACTAACAACGGTGAGAAATTGCCTCACATGTGATACCTATGGACAGGAACAGGTACCTACAAAAGGAGTTTTTTAGGGAGGGGGCGGGTTTCAATTGTAAAAGATTAGTGGGTTTCAATACTAAAAGATTAAATTTTATTTAGAATTTGATTGAACCAAGAAAGTCGGGGAAATTGAACATTTCTTGGGGCCCCTCCACCCATATACATATGCGCCCCCGGACAGGGCTGTTAAAAGTGCGAAGACAAGAAAACCAGGGAGGGAATAAGAGTGAACCGTCAAGGCCTCAACCTTCAATGATAGAGCTATACCATCATGCAAAGTAGGGAAATTCAAAAAGTGGTATGTTGAAAACTATACATTTTACATGAGAGGCAAAAAGCCAAAACTTTTAACCCTTGCCCTGAGGGCTCTGGGGGGGAGGGTTCGTCCTCAAAGACATAATTTCTGGAATTTTCAACAACGTTGAACAAAGTGGCTAACTCAAAATTTTGATTAAATATGATTGGGAAAATGGTGGACTCGGGAGGGGGATTAGATGCCTTCCATTCACTTTTGACTATTAAAAAGGGCACTAGCTCTTTCAACTTCCCATCGAATGAGCGAGCCCTTTTCGAAATTTTTACGACAACTCCTTTGATACGAAGTACCCTGGTCTAAAAAAAAATAAAAAAAAAATACATTGTGCCCACATCGCTCTTTACTTAGGCAGGGCAATTGCGCTGCTAATGACAAATTTATCTTGTCTTACATTTTTTAAACAAAAATATCTGTTTTGCGTTCACTTTCCTGCTGAAGACTCAAAACACATTCTAATCCTTTTATCCTACGACATTAAACGACAAAATACGTTCAAAATGTCCTAAAATTTAATACTTTAATAATTATCAAATCTTAAGGAATACATATCAGTATATGTACGCTAAACTGATAATTCACAGTTTTTGTTTCAACTGAAACTGTTATATTTTTTTGTCATATATATATATCTATATATATATATATATATATATATATATATATATATATATATATATATATATATATATATATATATATATATATATATATATATATATATATATATATATATATATATATATATATGTATTTTTAAAGTTCTCTTGTGAAACTGCTTCTCCTTTTTCAACTGAAACTGTTATAGTGAGCTAAGAACGGAAAAGATGACTGTCAACCCCTCAGCCTCCAATGATAAAGTCAACACATTATCTCTACTGTGGCCATTCGAAAGTTGTTATGCCAGAAACATATATTTTACAGAGATGTGGAAAAACTAAATAATGCATTTAGATTCTTTGAGTATTAGTAACAACCAATTACTCACAGACAATTACAACTACAACTCACAGCAATTAGTAGTTAACAACTAATTAGATGCAACGCTCTTGCACCCTTTTAAGGATTAAAAGCGATTGAGGGCAAGCAGTCTTGCACTTTTTTACTGCCCCTTCCCTCCGTAGCCTCCAAAGACATTCGATCAAAATCCTTAAATAGTCATTTTGTTCATAATAGTTGAAAGATCGGATAAATATACCTGCCGGGATTCCATGAACCCAGAAACCCTGGGGTAAGGGCCTTAACTTTTATTGGGATATGGGGTCTTATTCGGTATCTCAGGAACGATTAAGGG
This sequence comes from Artemia franciscana, assembly GCF_032884065.1. Lineage (NCBI taxonomy): Eukaryota > Metazoa > Arthropoda > Branchiopoda > Anostraca > Artemiidae > Artemia > Artemia franciscana. The sequence goes on along the minus strand of NC_088878.1, from coordinate 7,333,961 downwards.
TATTAATTTGAAACATTCAGGATATGCTGAAGGGGATTTTGAAATATATTAAAATGCACTCTGTACATTGTCAAAATGGCCTACATGCAATGTCCCAGGAACGGCTGAGGCTATTAAATTGAAACTTTCAGTGAATGTTGAAAGGAATTTGAACTAAATCAAATTGACTGAAAGAGTGTATCTGTAATATCTCAGAAGCTGACAACTGTGTATCGTTGAAACTGTCAGATAATTTAGAGCTAAATCAGAAGACGTTACGCGCATCCAGGTTGTCAAAATGGTGTATCTGCAATCACGAACGGCTATGAGTGTCAAGTCGAAATTTTCAGAGAATTCTTAGGAGAATAATATATTAAATCGAAGATATAGGTCATGAAATGGGCGTATCTGCAGTACCTCAGGAATGGTTGAGGCATTAAGTTGAAACTTTCAGTGAATGTCCAGGGGGATATTGAATTGAATCAAAAGACATTAGGCTCATCCAGGTTGTTAAAAGGGGATATCTGTAACATCTCAGGATCTACTGAGGGTATTAAATTGTAATTTCGATTCTGAACAACGCAATCAAATATTTTTAAACCCTTTTCTCAGACGCTCCGTAGTCTAGTTAATAAAACTCTGTCAACTTAAATTTTTCTTCTGCCGTTAGTGATTTTATCTTTTTCTTTTCAGTCGAAACACCACCCTAAATTATGAAAAAAAATATTCCAATACCCTTCGTTCTTGTTAAAATTAGTTTTTGAAAAATTAAAATAAAAAACAACTATTTCTTTTTTGTTACTTTATTTTAGAAATTACTAATGCCGAATATTTATATACCTAAAAAACCACATGAGTAAATCTACAAATTAAATAAGTGCTCTTAAAAAGGTCAGTAAAACTTAGACGATTTTACTGTTTTTGTGTTATTAAAATCAACTACAGAATAAAACAAACTTATCTGCTAGTCACGCTTCAAATATTTTTAAACTTCAAATAAGCTTAAAATTAGCCCATTCTCGTCCAATTATTTTTCTTTTGGATATAAGATTTTAACAAGGTAAACATGATTTTTAATAAGCAGGAAATATAATTAACAAGCTTGCCAATTAACTTGACGAAATCGTTATCACCAGAAGAAATATTAACTTTGATATTTTTCTGTACTTATTAATTTATTTATCTATGACCCACAAGAAACAAATGCAAAATACAAAATACTGCGGAACAACAGGCAAAATAATAAATTTAATAAGAAAAAAATCTCAAAAGAATAAAAAGCTAACAAAATAAACTTCCCAGAACAACGGAAAGAGGAAACTAAGTACTTCACGCCTCTTCCCTTGTATTTACCTTTTTTGTATGTACACTCCCCAAAGGTCTAAGACTGAATAGAACAGGACTTTTGAGCATTTCCTGAAAGGACAAAATCAAAGTTAGTGCATTTGGAGTAATAAAAATAACCCAAAGACAGAAAACAATAAAATAAGAATTACTAATGACCTATAAAGGGCCCCCCGAAAAATTACGACACACTCTGGAGCAGCAATAAAACAGAGAAAACTCATAAATAAAATTCAGTCCCCCGTTTTGCATACAACTCCAGTAAATATTGCCAGTCATGAGTCAACCCAAAAAAACGACCATCCCTTATTTCTATGACTATCTACCCTAGTTCTGCCCAAGGATGGACGGCTGATAGACAATATCTATCAAAAAGTGAAAATGACATCATTCTTATATAATCCTGAAAAAGAGTTATGTCAGCTTTGCCTTTCACTCAGACACCATTCATAAAAGGAATTTAAAAGAAAAAGTGCCCTCCCCCTCCGATAACTGAAAAAATAAATCTCTTCCTGCCCCGAAATTTTCGTGAATCGATGCCATTGGGCTGTACAATGACGTTTTTCATAATGGATCCCCTCTTCCCCAAAAAATGGTTTTCTTTCCCAGTTAGGTACACAAATTTTACCACAGCAGGGGCAAACTTTAGAAAAAAAAGAACAGGTTAATATGTAAAAATAATAATAAATTACTGTAAGAAATTACTGTGAAATTCGTAGAACTCTTCGTGCCACTTCTCTTAAATCACTTGAGTTCCGTTCTCCAAACAAATTTCAGAAGGGGTAAAGGGTAGTATAGATTATACTAGTATTGGATAATAAAACTCATTAAAAACCTTTATAGGATTCCATAAAAAATGGTGATGAAACTTTTTTGGATCTTTGATAAGGATTGTGGGGTTCAATCCTCAAAACTGTGAATATATTTAATGAAATACATTTATATTTTAACAATGGCTATAATAGAAATTTTTTCTTAGCTAGACTGCACCATTTACCCTCCAAAAAAAGATAAATTGCTCTATGTCTCCAAAATTGCAGCCCTCGCCAATCCTCTGTAAATAAGACAAAGTGGAGGAATTTTGAAAAATTGCTGGCCTAAAGTGACTAACATTTTGAATGGGTTTTTAGGGTTAGTAGTTTGGACAAAACATTAGTTTTATTAATGATTGTATCAAAATGCATATCATGACATCAAAAGAATACGATGACGGGGTAAAGCAAATTTTAATTCGTCGTCTGATGGTATTTACAAGTTTTCCCCTGTACTTCACATCTTGGTACTCATCTTGGGTGCCACCCGTTCCACAAACCATGGTATATTTCTGCCATACCATGATTCTTCATAACAAGCATGGCAAAATTTTCACTAAATGCGGCACACATCTGCCACGCACATATTACATGCTATACATGATTTTGAAAGTGAGTAGCCCCTGGAGTATTCAAAAAGACCAGAATTCGCTAAAAAATTCCTTATCATGAAAATTAACATTCGCGTATACATCCTTTACCAAAGGTATAAATGAATAGCTACTTTCGTTTTAAATGATGTCATGATACGACAGTATAAACATTAAACATGTCATCATGGGGTTAGTTCACATAATTTGCAAAAACCAACATTTAGGACATATATCTTCTTATTCATTAAACTAAATGATACAGCATTAGTTTCCCCCATTGTTAATTGAATTAAAAATGAGGAATGAATACTTTTTATACCATTTCTTATGTCATGGCTACTTAAATTGTTTGGTATTTGATAAACTTCATTAGTGTGGTTAAATTATGTTTTATACATTTTGGCTTCGGTACTAACAAAGGTTGCAAAACAGAGGCTCTTTTTATTCAAATGGACAGCTTCCTTGCTGATTGCCACTACAAGTTTGGATGACAAGTCAAATTTGGTGAAAATCCGTTACAGACATAAGTTTCTTTTTTGTTAAATGCTATACGCTATTTTATAAACTATAAATAAAAAAGACTTACTCGTCACGTAATTTGGTTGCACAAACTTCAACCATTATCCATACAATCTAATTATTTTGATTCTGAATTGTCATTTACTTTCAATGCACAGTTGAGGATTCCTGTCAAAATCAAAATTAAGATGTTAAATGTTTGGTGGTAGACAATTCGAATCTGATTTTATTACCATTGGTGATGATTGTGATAGGGGCTGCCAAGTTCTGCGGTTTGAGGTAATAGCCACATATACCTCACTTTTGATTAAAATTGCTACCACAGAGTCGCTAGTCGATACAGGAGGCTAGGGGGAACACCTCCCCAGGAGTTCTCTGGTACCCTCATTCCGTGTTTTGTCTGTTTTACACTCTTTTTTAATAAACTTGTCAAGTTGGTGAATTATCGGCGCCCTTGTCACATTGCCTCCCCCCTCCCAAGGTTTTATTCTAGATCTAACTTTGCTATGGACAGCAGAGAATATAAAGAGGTAGAGATGCTATTACGAGGCACGAAAAAACGCAGAGAAAAAGACAGCTTCATAAAGATTTTCGCTTAAATTCTTGCTTTGTTGAGAGCTTTTCTAGCCGAGCAGTTAGCATGCTTGACTTTAAATCCTTTGTCCATGGGGACAGAGGTTCAAATCCTGGTGTCGCTGGTTGCTAGGTTCGGAACGGGGTCAGTAGCGTGACTCTGTAAGCTTAGCCAGAGTTGACCCGGCTCTAAACCGGCACCTGGAGAAATCTAGAGGAGGTAAACAAGAAGAGTGTGCAAAAACACGGGATGGCTGACACGTGCAAAAACACGGCTGACACGTGCAAAAACAGTGTGCAAAAACACGGGATGCAATGAAAACCCTTCATTGCACTTCCTCGCTGAAGGGCCACGAAACGAAAATCAGCACCACCGGTAGAGACTGTAAAATTCAATATCATAGTCTTTATCTTTGGTTTTTTTTTTTTTTTCACTGGAGGATAATTTGCCTTTTGTCACCACTTCTCTTATTTCGTCTTCTTTATTTTTTTTAATTCTTCGTTTTATCGTACGACGGCAGAGAATGTAGGGCCTTCTATACTAAAAGACATCGTCATGTCAACTGAAACAAACTTTGTGGAGATAGAGATGGCAATGTCAAAGCTTATAGCAGTGGTCGCGACTATGCCGGTGGCGGTGGCAATCTTGACTGTATAAGTTCTAGTAATGATGGCTGCGTAGCAATAAAGATTGCAAATAAGGCATTTTTAATGAGCAGCTTCCTTGCCCATGCCTACTGTAATTTGGTCGACATCAGCTAGAAAATACTACTTTTTTGTATGGTTAAGAGTTTTTTTTTATAGTTTCAAAAGTAAATTTCAAAAGTATGATTTTAAAAGCCCACCACGTAATTTGTCTGCTAAGGTTTGGGCCACTGTGCGTAAAATCGAATTATTTTGGTTCACAATAGGTAATTCTTTTAAATTTTTTTTTGAATACTCTAGTCAAAATCAGAATTATTCTTTTGCGAGCAGTGGGCGTATTTGCCCCGGGCGTAGATGTTCTAAGGGGCAAAAATTTCAAACAAATAAAAACAATAAAAATAATTTATAAATTATTAAATAATTGAAAAATTTAAATAAATTCAAATTTAAATAACTAATAATAATTAATCTATTTCATAATAAATAATTCATAAATTGAAAAAAAATTGTTAATAAATAAATTTTTTTTTAAGTTTAGTCCAAAAATTCTGCGGTATACAGGAGGGGGGTGGTGCAAATCAAGATTCTAACCCAGAGGCAAGAGAGGCCAGAACTGCCATTGAATGAGAGGGGGTATTGAGTCTGTAACGTACGAAAGGAGTGAGATCCCAAATTTCTTTGATTCCTGGAACTGCTAACTAAAATTATTGAATAAAAATTGTTTTTTATCAGTGTTCTCCTCCCTCCCAAAAAAAATTATTATTGAAAAGAAAGATTAAATATTAAAATTTATTATTAAAAAAAATAAATATTAAAATTTTATTCTTGAAAAGAAAAATAAATATTAAAACTTATTATTGAAAAGAAAAATTAAATATTAAAATTTGTTATTGAGAAGAAAAATTAAATATTAAAATTTATTATTGAAAAGAAATATATGTGTGCGTGTATGCCTTCAGTATTTTAAGTCCAATTTTAAAGTCACTTATGGAGATACCGATTGTAGTTACGAGATATGCAAGTGTGGAGGTGATGAAGTTCAGTGATGGGAGGTGATGGAGGTCAGTGGTAACGAGACAAGTATGTGAATTGATGGTAGGGTACAAACTTATATTGCAAAATAGAGGTCTTTTCCCTTTCCAATCGGCAACTTCCTTGCTCATTGCCATCAGCATTATTTATGACTACTGTGATTTAGTAGAAGCACGTTCAAGTATTTATTTTTCACGTGATGCATTTGGTGGATCAAAATTACAAAGAAGGAAAAGAATCCCAAATTTTGAAAATTGTTCACGCAAAATTTAGTAATTATCTGCAAATCTGATTATTCTGTTCTTTTTAAGGATCATCCGATTTCAACATATAAATCTTGTAAACGAGGCTCTTGTTAGAGCTTTTAAAGTTTCTTATAAATTTATTTCAATTTTTTCTTCTTTTTTCCCGCTTTTTGTATGTATTTGTCATTTGTATTTGATCAACATATCATTTTTTCCTGCTTTGTCTCGTTCTCTTTAAAATTAAATAAACAAAAAAAACAAGTTTTTTAACTGCAAGTAAGGAGCGACATTAAAACTTAAAACGAGCAGAAATTATTCCGTATATGAAAAAGGTTGTCCTGTCCTCAACGCCTCGCTTTTTACGCTAAAGTTTTTTATTGTTCTAAAAAGTAGAACTGTGACAAGGAGTCAAACTTCCCTGAACTTCCCTGAAAAAGTTAACAAACTTTTATCAGCAGATCGTCCATACGTTACAAAAGAGATTAAAGTACTATGCAGGAAAATGCAACAACATTTCAGGGGGAAAAACCTAAAGAAGCGACTACCCTGAAGAATAAAATTAGAAGAATGACCCACCAAGCAGTGGCATTGTACTTAGTATCATGCTAAAAAAAAATGATATACTTAATGCTTAATACGGTATACTTAATGCTTAATTAATTAATTAAGTATACTTAATGCTCCGCATTAAGTATCTGGCATCCAGTCCACGATGGAGGATCAACATGCTAGAATATGGCTATCAGCGTTGCAACAAGCCCCAGAGAAGCACTTCCCCCACACATCACCTCAGCCTCTGTTGATTCGCCAGCCAGAGCATATTGATAACCTGTGTGATTATTCGTCAAATGCTCTTGTCCCTGCAATGTTTGTCAACACTGGCCACGGACATAACCAAGCTTTATCCACAGTGCCCTTCCCGAGGCAGCTACAGAGAATCAAGGATCTCCTCCGCAACCTTACAAAATACCAGTTACCATCAGTCTGTCCAAGCTTGACAATGTATCCACAAAATACACCGACTCATGGCCAGACACTGGAAAGGGTGGCCAGTGATTGGGGTGGCAACTTTACCAACCTTACAAAATACCAGTTACCATCAGTCTGTCCAAGCTTGACAATGTATCCACAAAATACACCGACTCATGGCCAGACACTGGAAAGGGTGGCCAGTGATTGGGGTGGCAACTGAAATTAGCAGTAGTAACCCGTTATTTTTGATTGGCAAAATATGGCTTGGTTTGGAGGAAGTTGCTGGGAGGTGTTTTTAAACTGAGGAAGAGCTCAAAGAAGAAACCACAACTCACTTCAAACAACTGTTGGCCAAATAGCTTGTTCGTAGATGTAACAACATTTACGAATATAGATGTTCGTCGATGTTGAAATTAAAACAACCCATGTATTACTTTCTTTTTCCTTTGGTAATGTGTTTTTTATTTATTTATTTTTTTACTTAGTTTACTAGAAAGAGCAAATTTTCTGCACATTGTAACGCTTAAAAGTTTTATGCTAGTAAAATTTGCTTTTGAGATTAAATCTTCGTCTTTTCTTAAAGAAAGTATATTTACATTGCAAAAGAAAAATTATTGAGATTTATTTTCCTGTTCTGATCTCCAGTGGGTGCTTAATGTAAATTTTGCAGATGTCATGCTCAAATTCTATTCTTATCTTAATTTGCATGCTTTCTTAAATTTTTCGATTCCTTTAAATTCTTTCTTAAAAGAAATTCTTCAAGCTAGATTTTGAAGTCTTTTACCTAAAATAGCCTTTGTTTACAGGTATTTAGCCTGTGATGACAGCAAGGAAGGGAGGAAACTTTCAGGATACAGTCTTATCCCAGGATATAACATGGGCTCCGGCAAGGGCATGCCCCCCTGGAAATTGAGGATTATAAAGTAATTATAATAAAATTAAAGGAAAGAGAGCAGAATATGGGAAAACCATGGAAAAACGTGTCTTGCCCAATTGTGGGCTGCCTGCCAATAGATTTTAACCCTTAAAAAGTAAAATATAAGTCTTAATTTGTGACTGAGAGACCCCTTTCCAGTTTTCCACAAATATTTTTCTATAGGATTTGGTTGGAGCAACAAAAAAAAATCTATATTTTTCACAGTAATGAATGGTAAGTAAATAACGATCCTTATCAACAAAAGTATAAGAGCCTAAATATTGATAACATTCATTCAAAGAATCAAATTTTTATGGTGATCCTAAATACGTATTTGTTTGTTAGTAATTAGTACAGTTATTAGTACACAAGAAAGTTCGTATGATTATAGAAAACACAAGGAAAACAACTTAATAAGGGGCAATTTTGGTAAAAATATAACGTCAACTTTTGCTTGTATTGCAAGAGTAAAAATAAACTGATATATAAAGACACTACAATCAAAAACGTTTCCCCTGAACGGAATGCTGGGTATTTTCACCCCTGAATGGATACGTTTTTGTTTGTTTATTATCATTCATTTTTATTTCCAGGAGTAATTGCATTTATCTAGTTGTCAATTTAAAAAGGAATAAATTTTTTACAGTTATGAAGTATAAATTCGTCAAATATATTGGTTTTTGGTATTCAAAATTAAATTAAAAATATTGAAAATATTGAACTGTCGATATTGTTAAAAAATATCCATCCAACGCCTTGGCATTGCTCAACAGAACTGAATACTGTGAGTTTATATCTTAGGCTATTGTAATTAGGCTATTGTTTTGTGTATTTTTGTAATTAGATACTTTTTTCATTTTTATATACTTTTACTTTAATTGACATGCTTTTTCCATTGCCTTTAGAAAAATGTCTCTAAGCTTCATTAAAAAAAAAAACAGGTTTTTTCAACTGAAAGTAAGGAACAACATTAGAACTTAAAACGAACAGAAATGATTACATATCTGAGGAGGATTGTCTTCTTCTTCAACACCTTGCTCTTCACGCTACAGTTTTTCGGCACTTCAAAAAAAGTTACTCATTGTTCAATCAAACAACCTTTGTGTTTTAGGAGTCGTTTTTGAGGAATCGGGACAAAATTTAAACTTTAGCGCATCAGAATTCCGTTTTTTTTTCGGCTACTACTGAGCCGATTGGCTCCTTACTTACATTTCCTCAACCCGAAATGTTTGATTAACCATCAAAATCCAAACAGTGGTCATTGAAAAATTGATCGTTTTTTCTTCGTTACCAAAAGTATTGTATTCATAAAACTTTACAGTTTCATGAGATGTGGTCAAACAAATAGAAAATTTTTTTCAACTAAAGTAAGGAGTAAGTTTAAAACTTAAAACATATGTAAGTTACTCTGTATATAAGAGGGGCAGCCCCCTTCTCAATACCTTGCTCATTAAACCCAAGTTTTCTAGTCCTAGGTTGTTGAAAAATCTTATTTAAAGATACTGTTCCCTTAAATCCCAGGTTAATTGCTTTTAAAATGTGTAAATCAATAATTGTACGTTGATTAGTACCGTCCTACATTTAAAATTTGCAATTTCAATTTTGGATAAAATTTGAATATACTTAAAAAATTGGCGATGAATTGTAATTTTGGTGAAACGTCCTTATTAATATCACTATTAAAGAATTTCAGTTGGATGAAAAGGGGTATTATTGTTTGTATGGATGGAAATTCTGTGAGACTTTTGATCTTAACATAACTGAAGCCATCACAACCTCTCCAATAGGATTTCCTTATCGATAAATACATTACATACATTCGTTTAAATACATTGAAGTACTTCATATAAATAGAAAAAGAAAAATACTGCCATTTAAAATTGCTGAAAACTAAGTTCCTAGCAGCATTAGCAAAGAAATTTCTTGGCGGTGCTGATGATGACCTGCCTTGCCTTTTCTACCAATGTGATTTTAGATATGGGAATGTGACATTTTAGCTGCATAAAGAAACATTTTAATTAATTCCTACTCCCCCTCTACCTATTTCAACATTTATCTGAAGCTTCAGGTAGAGTAAGCAGTTTGTCCAGTAAAATGTACTTTCGTAGGAATCTACCCCCACGAAAACAATGACTCACCCCCTTTCATTATAGCTGATACGCAATTACAGACCACCAAACGTAGCCTAATTCCATTACAAATAAAGCGAATCAACTTGGTTGAATCCAGTAATGCCACCATGTGACAGTAAATTTTTTTGCAACTGGGAAGCTTAAAATATAGTTATTGATACTTTTAAATCAATTAGCTTCTCAAAATTTTAAATTGATTGTAAATTTGCCCTCTTTGGGGTAAAGTTGTAGTTTGGTGCCCTAAAATGGCAGAAAACAAGACTTTCTCCTGACCCAATATATATGGTCACTTAAATAAGAGCTTTAAATTTATGTATGAATGAGCTCCCTCCCAATTACCTTGGACCTTCGGTTCGATAAAATCACCAATGGGAAAAAACAAAACAAATAAAACTTGCATAGAAAGTTTTTTCTTCTAAAAAAAAACGAGTAATTCCGCATTTTAAAGATTGTAGCTTGAAACCTCTACGGTAGAGTTCTCTGATATGATGTATCTAATAAATAGATTTTTAATAAGATCAATTACTTTTTGGGACCGTTTCCCCCTTTTTTTTTAAATCAGGAAAATCTTCTCAGACTTTTGGTTTTAAGTGGGTAACAATAAACTGAAAGAATTTTATACATTTAGAATCAGCATAAAAAGCCAATACTGCCGGTGAAGCAATTTTCATGAGAATTCGATTTTTAGTTTCGATGAATATTGGCCGAAGTCACCTTTTACTTCCAGCTTTTTATCACAAACTATTTGATAAGATTCTCTTGTGACGATTTTTTTTAACATTTTACTTAGTTTAACAAGACAATAAAAAGAAAGAGGGTTAATTTGGCAGCTGGATAGTAAGTTTAAATTTTGTTTTTCTTTCGCTTTTTTTTTTATGTCTGAATATATAACGGATTTAAGGTTGAAGGGGGACTTGTCCTGTTTTGAAAGAGATACATTTTACATGGCCGTTATAAAATCAAAACGTGGTATCTATGCAGGCAGGATGATTTTTTAGTATCTCTACTCTTTCTGTAAATTATTCTAAGGCGTAGGAAATTGCACAAAGACAAGTCTACATCTGTTATAATCGGAGGAAGCATTAGATCTTTCTGTAATTTTGGTTTGAGTTTGATTTTCTTTTAAGATTAAATACATGATTATTGAATATATTATTGATTAAATAAATTGATCCCTTTGCCAGGAATCCTTGTCGTTTAAAATTTACTGCATTTTGTTTCATTTTGCATGGAATTTAATTGCTCTTTTTATTTGAGAGTTTTTTCCTAAAAGTATTGAAAAATAAACTTATTCCTGCGAGAAATATCTCGCAGGAATATATTCCCTGTCCCCAACCATCACTGCTTTTTTGATACCTGGCCCCCTACCCCATGGAAAATTTTCTGCTGGCGCCCTTTGGATATAACCTATCCCATCAGGATATTTCTAGTATGCGTTTAAAAAGTGATAAACGATTTCTTGTTCTAAGTGTCTAAGATTAGAAAGTAGTTTTTCATAGGTTCTTTCAAATAACTTCCAACCAGAGCGGTAGTAGTTTTCTGCTATTCCCCTATATGATATGGAAAGTTAAGATGGCTTTGCTCACAACCTGGGGCATAATGCCCTATAATACCCATTATTGCTATGTAATAGACAAATGCGTATTTTACAGAATTGAGTAATTGATTTTAGTGCCATCTGCATTTTCACGCAAATTAAAAAGGTAGCGCTGTTATCCGACATCGTATGGTTTAATTTTTATTGACAACAAATGCTTGCTTACTGCCGTCCGATTATTAATTATTGAAGGCAGTTGCCTCTTCCCCAATAATTTGAAGGAAAAACAATTATATAGCCTATGCAGCTTGATTCTCCAGATGTGGACCCTCTTGACCCCCAATAAAATGCTGGAGTTAACCAATACTGTTAACTAATACTGAGATGTAACGATTTTTGGCTAGCTCATGGAGAACAAAGTGTTAGCTAACGGGAAAAAGTACTAGCCAACAAAGCTAATATTCTAAAAATCATGGCAACAGGGTGGGAAATTAAAAATTTTAAAGCACAGAATAAAATTTAGCTATACCTATTAAGCCAGGCTACAACTGAAGATAAACCTAGAAAAGAAAAATCAAGTACTGATTAGCTAAAAGATATACTCATAGTCATAGATTATCGATGTTTATGGCATAAAAACTAGTCATCCAGCTTTGCTGCATTAGGGTTTTTCATAGGGAACCCTCAAAGAAATAACTGGAAAAAAGTCACATATCGCTGGTCCCTAAAAGACCCTGAAGGAAATGGGGTTTCTAACATACAAGGTAAACTTTATCACTGGAAAAATCATAGGCATCGCAATAGCGCTGTCAATCCACATCCATTTTATTCAGTAATGTTGGTTACGACTGTTTTTTTTTTTATTGTTGTTCGATATTAAGAGAAATAAAAACATTCAGCATGAAATAAGAACTATTTCCAGTAAATCGCAAATTATATTCTCGTCGTCAAAAGGCATGGAGGGCGTCAGTCCTACTCATTTTAGTTTCTGCTCGTTATGAGTTTGACTCAATTATTTACTGTAATTCCGGTTCATTTGGGGTTTCATTTATTTATTGACGGTAATTTGAGGTAGTTCTACACCTGGAAAATAATTTGACTTTATTTCTGTTCATTTTTTGTTAATGTCGCTCTTTACTTTTCTTTGAAAGACTAGTTTTGCGAAGAAGTTTTTAAATTAGTTTCCTTAAATATCTGCTTAATCAAAAGACAGATGGGCAACAGTGCAACGCTGATACTGACACTAACAGCTGAAAAGGCACCGTGTGGAATCAACATGGCACCATCTCCAGCTTCAGAGATACTAAGCGCGATCAAACGGTTAAAAAGCAATAAGTCACCCGACAAATACGGTCTCCTTCCTGAGGTCTTCAAAACTTCACCACATATTGTAGTGGAGCAACTAGAATCTCTTTTCAGTCTGATAGGGGAGAAGAAGATCTTCCCGTTTGATTCTAAGACATCAGCAATAATCTCAGCATTTGAAAAGGGAAACAAACTTGACAGCCGCAACTACCAATATATACCATTCATAGATATAGCTAGCCAAGTATTCGCAGTGATATTTCTCAAAAGGCTTGAGGGAGCAAAGGATGGACGGAAACGTAAAAATCAGTGCAGATTTCGAAAAGGGAGAGGGTGCACTGACCAAATCTTCACTCTTCGTCTCATTCTCCAACACTACAACCTCCCTATAGTTAACAAATTTCTTTATCTTGTGGCTGCTTTCAATTCTGTAACCCGCGAAAACCTTTTGGCGAATCATGGTAGAAGATGGTATACCAGTTGAATTTAAAAGCTGTTAAAAGCCGACTATGAGCATTACAGATTGACAGTAAAAGTGCTGAGTGAAGAAATTAAACCCTTCAATTTGGGTAGTGGTTTAAAAAAGGAATGCATATTGTCCCTCATTTTGTTTACCCACTGTATATAATGGATTCTAGAAAAACCTCCTCTTGACCTTGTGGTATTGGACATTAACATACCTAACCTGGACTACACGGATGATATTGACACTCTTGCCGCTGATCCAGCAACTATCCATGCAATGCTAAATTAAATAGTTAATAAATAAATAATTAATTAATAATTAAATAATTAATGCTAAATTAAAACTAAAGTCATGGGCCTAAATTTACAATCGGATTATCAGCTTGTGCTTTACGGACAAAAATCACTTATCTTGTCAAGTCAGCTTCATTTATCTTGGCTCCCAACCCACAGGCCTCTTGTGGAGGTCATTTGTGAAACCGACAGGAGATCAGTATGAAGACAAAACGTATGTTTATAAGGCCGCTGTAAGACCTCTTCATAGCAGTTGAGACTTGGTCATTGAGGGCACTTCATCTCAATGATCTGAAAGGCTTTGACTGCCGCTGTTTGCAACAAATCCCGAGGGTTCAATGGTCCGACAGAATCTCAAACGCTGATGGGTGCCACCGATGGTGTAACATAGACCCTACCAAAACGATTGACAAACAGAAAAAACTGCGCTGGCTTGGTCATGTCCTGAGAAGACCCAATGACCGCATAATCAAGCAAGTGCTTCTAGCTGCCTCTTTGCCAGATTGCCATAGGCATCCTTATGGCCAACTGAGGAATTGGTGGGCAGCTGACAAAAATGACCTCAACGCCACTGGTGGATTTAGAAAGTTTGACAGCAAGTGGGTGAACTATGAGCTCTTCCTGAAGAGCAGGCAAAAGATCGCAGCAAATAGGAGTCACCCATATGGACTCTTCTAGAAGCAGGCAAGGTGTCAGCGTTTGGTCTCGCAGCAAGTGCGAGTAAGCTAAGATTGTGTGGTTCAAACAACGATTCATGAAAGTTTTAATCTTATCAGAAAAATATTTTTTGGGTCCATATTTTGGAGGGAGGTCTGTGCCAGGAGAAACAAATCCACTTGACCCAGAAATCATGAGTTTTAAATTTCAAGTGTCCACAAAAAAATATTCTTGTTTGCTCTTCTTGGGCTCAGTTGCTAATTGGGCAAGTATATATGTATATTTTCTTGTGAATTCAGGTTATATGAGCCCGAGCAATTGATATTAAAAGGTTGAAACCAATCAAAACTTTCAAATCAATTTTATCTCTCATTTTTAGGGGGCCCAAGCCACCAAATTAGATTTTAGGTTAGCACATTGGAGTACACTCTACGCAAGAGCCAACAGATGAACGTGCCAAATCGTTGGGAAGAAAAAAAAATTTTTTAGCAGGTTTTTTGGGGGGTAATCATTGTTTTCTATTTTGTCTTGTGTGCTGGTACCATCTTGACCCAATAACTTAAGAACATTAATTTTGAGCTGATCATAGAAAAAAAATTACTATGTTCCCAAATAAAGTCTATACATTGGGTTTCTCTTGAGTTACAAGTTTGAAGCTTGTGGACTTACAGCTACACTTGTACGGAGGCCAATAACCCCAAAATAAAATTCTTCTTGTACATTACAGTCCACTTGGCCAGAGAATTATGGTTTTACGTTACTAGCCGTCCAGAATTAAGACAGCTTATTATCCCTTTAGGACCCAATCTTCAGGCGAAACGGTATTTTATTTTTGAAGACGAAATAGAATCACTTTACAAGAAGACTTACAGATACAAGTGTCAAGACAATCGGAAAAGGTTTTCTAGTTCCAATTTTTAGTAGTTCGAGGCTCCACCCTAATTTTACGTGCGAGACGGTGTAAGTTTCAAACAGTTTGGAGAAAAAAGTGTTTCGCCCTTTTTTACGAGAGAACCAATATAGTTTTCTCTTTTTTATTGCGTATTGGGATCCTCTTGGCCCAAGGACTAAAGGATATAAATTTTGAGCCAATCGGAAAAAAATTTCCCTTCTTGAAACACATTTTAGTCGACCAAATGCTCAATTTCATTCTTTTATTTATTTATTTTTTACATTAATATCTTCTTGGCCAAAGGAATTGTGTATATAAGTTTAAAACAGGAACAAATTTTATCAGGAACAAAAATAATTTTAACCCGTCTTTAACCCGTTCCTTTTCCACAAAAAAAAATATTTGTATCCTTAACTCAGGCAAAGATTCTTGGAAGTTTAACACCAATCAAAAAAGAAATATTTTTTCAGAAAAAAAGTGTGCCTTTCATGACCCTTTGTTGGGGTCTTTGGAAGAACATTTTGTTCTTTTGAATTTGGGTTCACTTATCCCAAGTATTTGAGGACAAAAGTTTTGAGTCAATCAGAACAAAAAGTTTTCGTCCATTTCGGGGCGGGGGTCGTGCAACATCTGCCCCGTGGCCCCATGACTTTTGACAGTAAGTTTCAAACTAACCAGGAAAAAAAAGATTTGGTCTGTTTTAGGCCCCTAACACCCTCTCCTATAAATTGTATGTATAAACTGCCTAAAGACCAATCGCCAAAAGCTTCAAGTCATTTCACTGAGAATCAAATATGGCTGGTTTTTACACCCTTGCCCAATGCGCTATAGGGTTTCCGAAGTGGGGTTTCCAATGCACTATTGGTTCATGTTATTTCCGAAAAAATGTTTATTAAGCCTTTAAACAATTCTGAACGAAAAGACTGCGTCAAGCCTTGATCAGAAGTTTGTTTGTTTTACGAGGGCCATGTAGCAAAATAGGCAAGAGGAGGGAGACTGGTTGCCCTTCGCTGACCTTTGGCTCTTAAAAGGGCGTCAGGTTTTTCAGTTTCCAATTGAAGAGTCCTTTGCCAGGCTTCTACAGTCATCTATTCTATAAAAACGGAGACACATATTTACCCTCTTGGCTCTAATCTTGCTCAGATCCTTTTACTCTGTCATATCCAGTTTGAGCCAAAAAACCTTCCGCTATTATTTATAATCCTTCCTCACTAAAAACATTTCATTTTGCTTTAATAATTAGACAGAATGCAAAACAAGACTGAATCATTAACTTAATACTTATTTTACTAAGTACAGAATGAGAAAAAAGGTACCAGTTATTAACAGTGTAGTTTCAAGAATTTCGTAGTCATTAACTGTTAAATGATCCGTGTTTATCCTCAACTTAGGTTATTGAAGAGTCAATGGAACCAATTTAACCCTGGCTCATACCTTTTCAAAGTCCAATGGCTCAAGGCATATTGCCTCATATCTTTAAAGGTGTTCAGAGAAAAAAACATACCTACCGTTCTGCTAAAAAGCTGGCAGTGAGAGAGGGAGGGGGGCCGAAGGACCGCGGGGTCACATCGTTTCTTCTGTCGTATAGAATGAGAATCCCCCTGTTTATAATAATTAAAAGACTATATTTTTCTTTTATTATTAGACAGATTATAAAACAAATTTAAATCATTAACATGATATTTATTTTAAAAGACACCAAATCAAAAAAAAAATACCAATCATTGATAGTATAGCTCCAAATTCATTCCATCATGGATTTCGTAGTCGTCAACTGTTATATGGTCCTTGTAAATTGTATACCACTTCTTCAACATGATCTTTTCTGGCTTAGTGCCAGTTTGTGCTGCAATAAGCTTCTTCACATCTCCTATTGTGTCCTCAGGGTTACACTTAACTCGTACCTTTTTTCCCAGTCTGTCGTTGCAAGTTATTTCTATCATCCTAAAAAAAAAAAAAATAAAAGAAAAAAAAAATTTATATATTCCCATTTTAGAGTCAATTCCATTATACAACTTCTACCTCATTCTACATTTCCATACCTTTCGTTGCAAATTATTTCTATCAGCCCAAGAAATAAAAAAATTTCAAATATTTATGTTTCCTAGTCTATTTCATTTTGTGTTTCCATTTCTTTCCTCATACCTATTTCCATGTCTGTAAAAAGAAGCAGTGGCCAATATTTCTATAATACAGTCTCGTTAATTCTACATATTTATTGGTTTCACAATTTTCATCCTGCAGTTTCAATTTTATCATTTTTCAGAATCTAAATCATCTATTCCAAAATAACTTTTGCTATTTTGAAAAAAAAATTAAACTTAACGGCGCTGTATTTTACAATCCTGTTCCTAGGACGTTCTATTAAAGGCACTAGTAAAAAATTACACAAATGAGTTGTTAATACTGGTTAGTTCTGCAAGGCATTGGTACTAATTTGTTCTTCATTCTGGCGTAAACTGCAAAGTTTACTGCGTTAACTAGAAGAAATCATGCTATGGACTAGTAAGGAGAAATCATCCAAAACACATTATCAACAGCAAACTTTCAAGATTGTCACTTCATAAAGCCTCAAAAGCAGATTTGTAATCCTTAATTTTGTTGTTACAAATTTCCTAAAAGCAAATAATACCCAACATATCCATTTCAGACTACACTTACATGCCCAAATCTGTTTTAGCAAGTTATTCCTATCATCTTTATAAAAAGGAAGAAAAACAATAGCTTAAATTGGATTTTGACTAAAGTGATTTAAAAGCCTCATAAACTTATACTTTGCCCATTTCATGGTTTGCTCAATGTTTTTCTCTATGAGAAAAACAGACCAAAGACCCAAGGAAAAGGTTGTGATATTCAATGCCTAGCTAAATTGTGATTTGTTAGGATTTAAAGAATTCAGGAAAATCTTTTCTTAAATTTGAAAAAAAAAACTTTTTTTGGCTTAACAACTTAATCAATTCATTAGTAGGCTATTGTGTTTTTAAAACCTTGAGTCAAAGAAAAGCGGGCTCAAACAAAAGTTAGGGAAAACATAGTTTTTCGGAAGTTAAGACAAAAGTAGAGGATTTATTCATAAAAGTTCTGTTTTCCAAGCGCAATAACTTCCCAAGACAGTGAAGAGCCCCTCGTCTAGAATTTCCCCTTTCTTTGTCACCAAAGCTTTGCAAAAACAAGTTTCAAAGATTCTAGAATTTTAAAGAATTTTCCAATTCTAAAGCATGCAGAAAATAAAAAAAATATTGAAAATAAAAGAAAAATATAGTAGATAGACATAACATGAGCTAAAGTGGAAGCAACCAAGAAAATGTATGTGCATAATATAAGTTTTCTGAATATCATAAAAAAAAAATTCCTTTAGTAATCACTAGTATTGGAATTATGCTTACCCCCCCCCCCCCCCTGTGCCATGATATAGCCCTAAATTTTTTAATTTTTTACATTCAAAATGTTTACAAAAAAAAAATAATTGGAATAATGAACCTGTTAGTTCATGAGTTTATCAAACCACATTGACAAACGAATAAATAAATTAAACAACAGTTTCGTGCTGGAGGAAAAATATGAGGGTTTGCGATCACGCGAAAGTCTACGTAACTACTTACCTATTAACTCGAATGTTTACTTAAACCTCAACTATATATATATATATATATATATATATATATATATATATATATATATATATATATATATATATATATATATATATATGACACAATAGATGTATAAATAAATAACTGAATTAAAAATAATAATTAATGCATAAAAATGTAAAAGAAAAATAATAATAACAAATCCAGTCTCCATCACTCTTCAATACTCAACATCCCCTCCCCCACCTTAGCCCCTGCCCACCCTTACATCTTCAGCCCCTTTTCCTCCCCTACCCAACCTACCAGTCATAATAAAATCCAACAAATTCACCCCAAGAATAATTTTTAAATTCATTTTAAAATGAGGTACATGTTCTGCCGCTGTAATGTTCAACCATGACGCAAATCAAAAACAATATTATCACTTTGCCTAGTTCCATAATTATGCAGGTCACTCTTAATTTGGTATAAATCTTAAAACATCAGGGGTTAAACCATTCTCACACTGAGACACAAATACTGCAGCTTGGTAATTTCTTATCTGACTGACATTAAGGAGCTTCAGGGACCTAAAACAAACACAGGTGTCATCTACATCCTGGACATACAGGATTTTCTGGGATTTATTGGATTTTATTATAAGGTGCCTAATTGTCAGTTGAAGGAAACTTTTGTTTCGGTTAACAAACACAGCACCTATCTTGTACAAACCTAGCAAAATCCCAAAACATAGAGCAGGTTCACCTGGTGAAATATAACTTCAATAAAATAGGTGCGATAAATATAACTATATAATAAATATAATAATAATTAAATATGTATATATATATATATATATATATATATATATATATATATATATATATATATATATATATATATATATATAATAGTATATACATATATACATGTTTGGAGAGGGGGAACTCCCCCCCCTATGCTTTGGTCACTCAGTAAAAAATACAAGTAGGTAAAATCGAGAAGTGAACCGCCATGATTTTTCTGATGCCACTAAAATTCTTTGTTTGGCTAAATAAAGATCACGAAAATACTGACATGTGATCTACAGAAGTTCAAACTTGGTCAGTACACATAGCAGTTTTACCAACTCCTGCTGTGAGTTCACATATGGGGCCACAATTTTCCATTTGGTTAAAAAAAGAGCATTAAAATAGCGACATGATATGTATCAAAATCTGAATCTTGGTCAGTAAATGCAGGGGTTTTACATATTGTATTCGAAACGGACAATATAATAATTATTGAAAAAAAAAAACAGTAGGTAAAAATGACCAACGAGTTAGTAAAATCCCTTACCCCTCCCCCGAATATCTTGGCTAGTAACAATCCTGTGCATAACGGCCTGGATTCAAAGGACCTGCTATAACCTCTTCACCTATCTTGTTAGCTTATTTATGTCATCAGTTTTTTTTTGTGTTCATTTGCTGGACCCAGAGGTCCTCCCTTTTCCCAGTCGACATGCCTTTTAAACTTATGTGTTTTTGTTTATTAACCCAGCTTCCATTAACAACAATGAAACTGCAACAATGATATTAAAAGAAACTGCAGCTATCATAGCAGAACCACTTAGGAGAATTTTCCAGATATCACTTACCTCTAGAGAGCTTCCAGTAGACTGGAAGATAGCAAACATTACACCGGTTTTCAAGAAAGGTAATCGTTCCAAGCCTGAAAACTATTGGCCAATTAGCCTGACCTCAGTCGTCGTCAAAATACTTGAGAGCATTGTCAATGATTCAATCCTTAAGCATTTGACAACCAACAAGATCTTGTCCCCCAAGCAGCATGGCTTCCAGTCAGGGAAATCAATTGAAACAAACCTCTTGGAATCATACAAGGAAATCACAGACTTAATTGAACACAGACATCCAGTTGACCTGCTCCTGCTGGACTTTGCTAAGGCCTTTGACAAGGTTCCTCACAGTCGACTGCACTCCAAAATATCTGCTATTGGCATCAATCAGGCTGTTGTAGACTGGCTGATGAATTTTCTTACAAAGCGCAAGCAGAAAGTTCGCCTATTTGCTACAGATGGCAAACCAATATACTCTGACGAGGCTGAAGTAATGAGCAGAGTACCACAGGGAACTGTACTGAGTCCAACTCTATTTCTGATTTACATCAATGACATATTTAACCATATTGACAATGACATGCACCTGTTCGCTGATGATGCCAAACTCTTTGGTACTGCATGCCCTAAGAGTATCCAGCGCGACATAGATGAGCTACAAGTTTGGACCCATGACTGGCTTCTCCAATTTAATGCAGGAAAATGCTGTGTATTACACCTTGGACCCAATAACCCAATGGCAAACTACACGATCTACAACCCCACCACCAAAGTAAGAGAGCAACTAAAGAACAGAGCAGAAGAAAGGGATCTAGGTGTCATTATTGATGATAAACTTAAATTTCATAGCCATGTCTAGCATGTTGTTTCCCGTGCAAGCTCCAGTCTTGGACTACTAAGATGAACCATCAACAGCAGACTGGCATCTATATTTATAAAATTATACAAGGCTCTCGTCAGACCTTATCTCAATTTTGGCATGTGTCTTGCCGGTCCTTATTATCAACAAGATGTGAGGCTCATCGAAAATGTACAGAGACGAGCAACAAAATGCATAAAAAGTCGAGCATCAACCTCATATGAGGACCACCTCAAGTACCTCGAACTACCCACTCTGGTTTACCGACTCTTGCGCAGCAATATGATGCTTACTTACAAGCTACAGAACGAAAAGTCAGCAATATTTGGCAGCAATCTCAGTACCAGCCAGCACAACACAAGAGGACACTCCAAGAAGCTACCAAAATAATAATAATAATTTATTTATCACCCACTTTACAAAAACAGAGGTTAAGTGGAGTAAAATACAAAAGATAAACAGGAAAAGTAATACAAGAAACAAATTTAATCACATACAGAAAAAAGACGGATAAGGCAATGAAAAAATCCTAGCCTATAAGTCGCTTCAATAGCTAGATTGGCAGATAATTTTTCGAAAGCACCAGTAATATCTGTCGCACAATACTTTTTAACCAGTTTTGTATTCCGGTAAGAACAAGGTAGATATAAAAGAAATTTGCAGTACCGGTAATAATTTATACGAATACGTTTTAGATCACCAGTCAACAGAAGTGGCCTAATACCAGAACAGAAGAGTACAGAATGATCGCAAAAATTTGAGTAAAGCCGAGTTAGCGCTCTTCTCTTATAGTGTCCATGATTTGCTACAATCTTAGAGTAACTGAGCCTCAGCTTATCACTAATATCTTTGACAGCACGAGACCAGAGAGCATTCATAGAATTGCAAACTGTTTTACCAAGCCAATGAAACGATTTAACACGAAGAATACTAAAACCACCGCAGTGTAGTGAATTTGAACAATTATTACCATTGAAAACAAGAAACTCGCACTTGTCAATATTTAGGTACAGGCCGATATCGCGGAAAGCAGAAGTAACTGACTTCACTGAACGGACAAGACCAGACTCAGTTTGACTAATCAGAAGAAGGTCATCCACATAAGCCAGATATGAGATATCAGATGGTCCTAGTAGGCATGTAGTCGATATTTTTGATAGTACATTTTCAATACAAACATTAAAAATATACGGCGAAAGAACTCCCCCTTGTCTTACACCACAACAAACAGGGATATGACCAAAATAAGAATTATCTAATAACTTAAGGCGAAGGTAAGAATGGGAGTACCAAAAACGAAGCACGTGAATTACCAACGGATTTACTCCTCTCTGGCATAATGCTGTCCATGCTTGAGTATGACAAACACTATCAAATGCTTTAGACAGTGGATATCAAGTTAGACTAAGTCAAGCTCCAATCTAAAACTCGCCAAACATTCTTTTCGAGAAGAGTGTTAAATCATTGGAATAAACTGAAAGATTCAACTGTCAGTGCTCCCTCCATCCAGTCCTTCAAAAACCAACTTGACAAAGAGTAGGAGAAAAAGCAGTGGAGGTTCGACTGGCAGTCATCAACTCAAGAGCACTACAGGTCTGGAAGACCTTAAAGCTCTCAGATGGATTAAGGTAATTAAGGTAAGGTAATGATTGTCCCTTATAAAATAAATACCATTAGGACATGCAATAAGATAGAAGGAATGAAAACAAATAATCACAAGTAAATAAACATAACCGCATTTGGAAAAACTACCAGCTGAAAAAGATATTTTGTTAGGATGATTTCATATTGAAGCTGCTGCATTGCAGGATAATAGCTAAAATTTGGGGAAGTATCTGACTGAACATCATTGGTCCCCCTAATCTACAAGTGTTAATTAATAATGTACACCACATGTAAAGTTGAAGGGCTAGGTATTTGGAGAACGAAGTACTTTTTGGATTATGGAAGATTGGAAAGATAGAGAATCATCCTAGTGGTCTGCTTTTTTTTATTTTATGTCAGTCCAAATTGGAGTTATATAATCTAAATGAGGTAAAGAAAGAAGGCATTTATAAAGTGCAAGACAATTATGAATATTAAGTTTCCTAGAACATCTTTTTAGAAACAGAAAGAAAAATTGGTATATTTTACAACATAAAAAAAATGTTTGCCAAACTTCAAACGAGTATCAAAACAGATACCCAAATCTTGGACACTGTCTCCTTTGAATATTCCTTTATACCAGAAAAAAAAACAAAAAAAAACAAGACAAATCAGACAATGGAACCTGTTCATTGTGAAGTACAATCCATTTGGACAAATTCACAAGCAGAGAGTTTTGGTTCCACCCATTGGATGAAGACATTTAGGTTATTTTGCAAAGGAACTGAATCACAAACATTTGGCATAGGCTAGTAAACTTGTGCATTATCAGCAATGGATTTCATATTATATTTTTAATTGAAGAAGACAGGTCACTAATAAAAAGGCAAAACAGTATGGGCCCTAAGCTGAGAGACCTCATTCAAAATGTCAACTGGAAGACAGAAATTTTGACCAACTGCAGCTTCTGGGGTTTTACCAGATCAGCTGATTACTGCACAATGTAATAAGCAATAATTAAAACAGCTCAGGGCCTGTATTATAAAAAAAAACATTGTTCCAGTAATTAAAAAATGGGCAACTAAATCAAATGTCATCAATACAGTCATCAGAAATAAGCTGACAAGAGAGCTGAAGAGTCTATTGCAGCTCTTTTAAATCCAAGTTGCCATGCACAAGCTTTTAGAGCATTTTTTAAATAAAAATGCTCTCATTTCTTAAATTTAAATGAGAAAATAATTGCTGCTTCTATGCTTATTTTTCAGGAATTATTAAAAAAATTGTACAATAATGAAAGAAGTGAAGATAAAGGTAGCCCCCTAAGTTTGGTAACTCATAAAAAAAAGGGAACACAGACAGGGTATAGGAAATGAAATAAAAACAGAAGAGAAGAAAAAGCAAGACTACCCAACTAACTCATATACACACACATATAAAAAAAGAAACAATATAAAAACAAACTACATAGGCAAAGATTGCCATTCATGTTCTAGCATAATCAGCTATATTTTATAATTTGTAATGGCTGATTCAATAGACACAGATGGGCAAATTGTCCTATATTGCAGAAACAATACCAGCATAACTTGTTTGGATCTTCTTGTTTATATGTTTTTCTAGCAGTGAATGAGTAGATTTCAAGTCATTACCTATGGGTAAACCAAGGTAAGTAATAGATTGTGAAGGCATAACATCATGATTTCCCAGTCTTATTGATGGGGTATGCTTATAATTTTTCCAATAGAATAGCAACACTTCACTTTTACTTAAATTAAAATCTAGACTGATATTATTATATGATTTTTGTAACAGGGCAAAATTTTTCTCCAAGCATGACAACATTGTGGTAATGTTTATGATGTCATCTGCAAAACCAATTAATGATACATCTTTACCTTTATAAATACAAAATTGTTTAACTACTACTTGGGCCCTGATTACATTATTATTAAACAAACCAGGAGAAGTGAGAGACCCTTGTTTCACCCCTTTATGTACATATATTGGTTTTGCAGTGACCCTATTCTTAAGCTTTAGTCTAACATTTAGGTGGTCACACAAATTACTTAGCACTTGGATAACACATGTAATAACACTACTACTATACAGTTCTAAAAGGATTTGTAGCAAACTGTGGTGAATGGGTGTTTAACTTCTGTGGCTAGTGCAATAGCTTGGAGAGTACCCCAGGGTTCAATACTGGTCCTCTTCATGCCTAATTTTTATACACCAGATTAAGTATTATTTGTCAAAGGCTGGTATAATCCTATTTACAGACAATACTCTTTTAACTTGTAGCTGCCCCATCAGTTGATCAACTTTTGGACAAAACAATAAAGGCAATGACCAAGTTTATTGAATCAGCAGATTTCAATCTTTTTACACTAAATTATACTGAAATTAATTGCATTTTATTTTTATGGATAGGCTATCTAGTCCTGAAGCTAATTTACAATTGATAACAAACAGAAATCAAAATAAAAAGAGTAAAGGTAACAAAATATTTGGGTTTTATGATTGATGAAAATCTATCATGGAAAACACATTCAAATATTATAGCTTGAAAGTTGTCTGGATCTCTAGGTGTGCTTTACTGAGAAGCCATATCCAAGAAAATTCTTCAATTGTTTTATTTTTGTATTTTCTACCCATGCATTTCTTATGGTTGCCTGTATGGGCTACTAATTTTGTGTCCTGTTATAGAAAAATCCTAAATAAAGCTGTTAAGCTCTTGTCACATAAAACTTTGTTTACTCATAATATTAATGAACTTTACACCAAGAATCAAATTTGATATTTCAAAAACAAGAGATTACCAAGTTAGTATTTTCACATATATATTTATCAATAATATTCTTCCCTCTTCTTTTAAAATTTTTTCTCCATTAATAATGATCTCCATGGCCATGATACATGTAGGAAATCAAATTTTGCATACCCATTTAGAAATATCCAAGTTATCTGACATCCTTCAAGGCTGCAGTTAGGAGATTTTTCATTGCAAAAATATATTTGTATGTAGAATCCTACTATGTAGAGTAGAAAAGACTGCCACCTCCTACCAACAAACCCTTTGAGGTTTTCTTACCATGAGTTACACTGATTTGTGTATACATTTTTAAAATAAAATTTATCTTATCTTAGACTAACCAAAATGTTCAAATCAAATGTCCTTTTGACACTGTACTTACCTAAGGTCAAACTTTCCTTACTATCATGTGCATCAAGCAGAATATTTGCTAGGCTAGTACATTTAGGGCATGTATGCAGCTTAGTATAGGCCTAGGCTGAAAACCTAGGTTTCAGATTTTCTTAACATGTTTGCTTGTGTGGTTACACTCTTCTTTGGTAAAATTCTAGTCAATTGACTTCTTGCTATCTTGGAAAGGGTTTAGGTTAGGAAAATGAAACTTTCAGGGATGGGTCTACAGGCTAAATTATGTCCCGGGAAGGTATTTTGAAGTACCCACCTCCACTACTTCTCCCTCTAGAGGGTCCTGAAATTTGCCTACATGACAGGTCTATACCTATTGAAATTTTGACAAAACAACATTTTACCTTAATTTTCAGGTACTAGTTGCTTTTTCTCTGCCTTTAGTTCTGAAAATGCAATTCCTGTTATTTGAGTAGAATCTTGAGCCATATCAATGTTTTTTTTTCAAAATTTAGGAAATGTATTTACATATCTTTAAAACCTTATAAAATGGAATTGAGCAAAGTTATGAAGCTGAAAACAATTTTGTTGTACATCAATTAAGCAGAAGATCTATTTTGCAAGGTTTCACTTTTATAACGCACATATTTTTAAAGGTCATCAAAGGTCAGGGCCTCTAGGGGGAGATGGAGTGGAGGTAGTTGCTTCAAAATACCTTCCCGGGACATACTTTAGTCTGTAGATTAATCCCTGAAAGTTTCATTTTCCTAACCTAAACCCTTTCTGAGATAGCAAGAAGTCAATTAACTAGAATTTTACCTCTTCTTTTTTAAAGCCTGTTGAAATCACAACGCCATACATCAGTTAAACTAGCCTAGTTAAACAATGCTAGGAAAATAGCCTAGATGAGATGACAAAAACCTCACAGAGTTAAACTGTTTCAACAAGTTCAAAAATACACGAAAAAATAATCTCTTATAGTATATCAACTGGTCCTAGTCCCTCAACTAATAGTGTAGCCTGCGAAATTCACCTCTCTATTATTTACTGCAGATGTTCAATTCCTCGTGTGAATTTATTTAAAATCGGGAACCAATCACCCAACAGCGTTGCCATAAAAAAACCCTACCCTTGGAAAAATAACTAAGTTTGGAAATTTTGAAAATGCCTTATTGCATCGAAATGCAGAGAGTAGAACAAAATCCTTGCTTCCTCACTGTATTTTCCCGTTTTGATACCCTTACCTTTCACCCCGATCACTGAAAACTGGTTACCGATGATCAAATTGAAATATTTGCTTTTTCTTTTTATTTTATTTTTGTCCGTGTCAATTGAAAACCTCAGTTTTGTCCCATCCTTCACAAATTTTGATGAGCATCGGTCTTATGGCTTCTTCAATAAAAAAATAGGTACTTTCTAATGATGCGAAACGAACCCATGAAGTAAAATTATGTTAATCCTAATGAAATGTGCAACAATATGAAGAAAATATAATACTTTAGTTTATATTATAACGTAATTTTGGCTACATATTTACACATTAGAGGGGTGTAGAGATTAATTAACCTAAATTGTCCTAGCATTATCGCCACCTCCTTAATGTGCAATCATATAGCTGAAGTTATACTAGTTCAATTGCATTCTGTCATTTGTTGTTTGTCTTTAAGGCTATGAAACTGGTTTATCGTACATTATCCTTAGTAAATTATCCTTGGCATACTTTTGTCCCCAGACGTCTAATAAGGGCTACGGGGGTTATGTTAAATCTAAGGGTATTCTATTGTTTTGGAACCTTTCATCTATGCTACACAAAAAGGCTATCAAAAACTTTTCATCGAACAGTTTTTGAGACTAACAGGAACGTGGAAGGAAAGCATGTAGCCATCTGATCTTTTGGGTCAAATAAATGGGACACCAGAAATTTTAATTTTCGTTCAAATGAGCTCTCTTCCGATGCTCTAAGACAGTTGGCTGGATACGATCAACCACGCAAGAAATTAACACGCACCCATGGTTTTTTCTTCTGGGTAAATAACACAAAATTCAATACTTTTGCGAATAGGTGTTTGAAACCTCTACAACTCGTTTTTCCAATACGCCAAATCTCATGGTTGGACTTCAATCAAAATTTTTCTACTTTTAGTGGTTGTTTTCTCCTTCTTCGGAAAATCAGGCACATTTTCGCTGTTTTTTTTTAGCCTTTTATTGGTAAAACGACGCTTAATGGATCCTATATATTTGGAGTCAACATACTAAGCCGATTATATATATAGATTGATATTTACATTCTATTTCTAGAGTTTCGGTTACTATTTAGCCGTTTTGATTTACTCTTACAATTGGTTATCACAAACTGTTTGATATATTGGCAAAAAAACTGAAAGAATAGGACGTTATCTGGGCTTACTAAATGTTTCAATGAGCAATAAGAGAATTTGAAAAATTATTGGAGTTTCGATTAGATATTAGAACTAATGATTAAAACCATTAAGCAATTCCCAGATTAGATACCCCCAATTACTCCCAACCGACTTCAATCATCAAACTACATCCAATTCAATCCATCCAGTTATATTTCAAATACTATTATAAAAAGCACTAAAGCCTATTTTCTTTTCCAATGATTTATTGTATCATTTAGAAATACCTACCTTCATATTTTTCAATGACTCCATTTCTCTTTTAGTTGCAGATGTAGAGGGTGTATTCATATCCACCATTCAATCTACTTTTAAAGGTTTTAACAGAAGAAAATCTAATTTAGAACTGATAGATTATAGAGGAAGTACACCATAAATATGAAGACAAAAATTCGACCCGAGCAATCTGATATAAACAGATGGTGGGAAATCGGTAATTCCAAAGGCTGTATATTCCCTTAAATGCTAATCTGAAACATATTAGAAACTATATTGAATCAGTATTTTGCATTTTTTTATTAGTTAGCTTCTTATATGATTTATTCGATTGAATCATAAACCTACAAGCCATATCGTGAAAAATCACTAGTTTAAAAAAAAAATCACTATAAATCACTAGCTAGAAGAAAATCAATAGGCAACATAAAAATCACTAAAATAGTGATAAGCCACTAGAACTGGCAACCCTGCCCTGTGGGTGTCACCGTTGCCCCTCAAGCAAAATTAATGGTCCTACATAGGGTCTTTAAAAAGTACTACCTTCCAAATAATTTGTCGCGTGTTGCTGAACACGTCTTATTTCAGGACCATAGGCTTCTCTTTGACTTATCATACAAGCCAAAATTAGTATTTTATTTCTCTGTTGCTAGTTCTTCTCAATGTAATTCTGATATGACAGAAGAGGCCAATTTATATCAGATGCAACTACAAGCAAAATTGTCTTATCTTTGGATGTTTCGACGCCCCATGATTGTTTAGTGTGGTAGCACCTCGTTCGGACTATCTATTTTCTAGAAAAATTGTTTGAAAAACTCAAAGCAGTAAAAACATTTGAGATGTGAAGTTCTTTCGAAATACATATGCACAATTTTATCGGTAATCCTTACCAAAGCTACTTTTGCTCTCTAAACCAAAACCTAGAAAAAAATTTAACCATGCATCATTTTGATAGTTTTCTCTTTTTCTGTTGAAACTACACTAAAAAGCTATTTTTATTTGTTCGCTTATTGTTTTATTTTAGGCACTTTTTTTTTCCAGAAAATCAGTCCAAGCTACCATTTCACGTTTCACTTATTTCTAAATATGGGACTAAATTGGGAAGGATTACGCTCAAGTGTCAACCAAAAATTTTAGTAAGAGAATTTTTAGCTATTACTGATAATAACTAGCAGGGTATTAATTTCCTAAATGATTTATTCCCATTCGCAGTTGAAAGGTTAAATAGTGGGGAATTATGTATACCGTAGAATTTATAAATTGGAAGTCACAAATGACTTCATTTGCAGACGAGGGCTGGGGGAATTGTAAAAAAGGTCTAATTCAGTAAAGTTTTAGTCGATTTTACATATAAGTATATAGCATGGATTGAGGGCGATAATTTGGTTTGTTTTCAATTGAAACTTCGCTTCGCTTTAAACTCTTTGCTCTCACCATAAGACAGGGTTCATTTTAACAATTGTCATCATAAACTTCAACAATCCAAGCAAATACACTTGATTCTTGTGAGAGACTTGCAAGAGAGCTACAAAGCATCGTGGCCAAGAGCTACCTAAATGGTTTTGCCATTCTTTCTAAATCAAACTATGCATCTTAGCCTTGAAATCCCATAGTTAATGGGTATTAAGTTACACTACCTCCTTCATAGCTTCTTTGAGGAGAAGTCTTCCTCTTTTCATTTTCTTATCAATAATTAATTTATACCTAATATTTTTTTCATTTTGGTTGACGCGCATTAAGTGCGAAAATCAACCATCCAAAAGTCAAAATGTGTTATGCAATAAACTTCGTGACTCTAGTAAAGTTGTGCGCTTATTGCTTTTGTATCTCGAAAACTGGTCAAAATTTGTTTATAACATGCTAAAACCACAAATATCCTAAGAATTGTAGAACATAGGTGCAATCTGATTGAATCAATCGGTTGGGCGTGCCTGCTTTTAAAAGGGTCAATTTATCAGCAGTTTTACTGGTGATGATGGACACAGTATATGTGTCTGAAATATTCAGTTAAAATTTTATATTTTTTCACTGTCGATTAAAAGGTTCCTTCTCTATTTTTAACTGTTATATTTTGGGTCCATTTACAAATTATTTTTGACGAACATGTCACATAACGCCTTTCGTATTTCGCCATTCGAGCGAATTATGCTTCTGAAGGTACTTACGTATCATACTGACTCCTGATCTGTTGCAGAACTGGTTTCTCTGTGCGCACTCAGAGATAATCAGCCTGGCCTGTGTGAGAAAAACTACTATACAGGTATATTTTATTTAAATATTTAATATACAGAGTGTGTTAGGTTAGGTATTTAATATAATGCGTTCTGGGTGGCCTGCTTCCCATAAATATCAGTTGTAGTTTCCATATTTTTGTTATTAAAGTATTTTATTTCATCATATTCTGGTATATTCCAGTATGATTGAGCAAACTTTACTTTTTGATTGTGGTCGGTATAATACTTAATACCCTTCTTGAAATATTAACTTAAATTTTAAAAGCAATAGAAAGATTTATTACAATTTTACCCTTAGTTCCTACATTTTGAGATTGCAGAAAGGCACAATTATAATGACACATTTATTGTGCGGAAAAAAAAATGCCCAAACTTACTTAAAAATTCAGAAGACATGCAACAAAAAATTGCGATCACTTTTACCTTCCATATCTTACAGAAGATGAGTTTAAATCCACTTGTCTCTGTTGAACGTCTATTGCTATTATACAGAAAAAAAATTTGGAATAATATACAAGCAAGTGGGCTATTTGTTTAGTTCCTGAGGACGTTTTCTCGAAAGCGTTGGAAAATTTTAGTGCGTGTCGATTTTCTTTTGCAATAACAAACCTTCTGGAACATGAGGATGTTTAAAAAAGGAGAATATACCTGATTCTGGCTAGTTTTTTTCTGTTTTCTAAACTATTCAATTATAAAACAGAATAACTCTGGATTCGCAACCAAAGTTGACCGTAGAACTTTGTAAATCTAGAGTTTATTCTTCTTTTAACTGCATGGCTAAGGCAGCGTTTCATAAATTTTGCAAAAATAGACTTTTCTGAAATCCCCAGTTGCAATCCATTAAAAAGTTCTCATTGTTTTTTTTTGTAGTAGCCCAGTGGTCCTCAAACTTTTTAAGACACTGTATCCCTTTTTACCCACCATACATTTTAGGTACCCCTTCCCATTTATCTGTACTAAGTAAACTATAGCTAAAATATAAAACAATTTCCTAGTCGTAGAGTTAAACGGTTGTTTATTTTTTGTTAGTCGGCCACGTACCCCATAAAAATTGTTGCGTACCCCCAAAGGTTACCCATACCATAGTTTGAGAACCACTATAGTAGCCTATTTTTAATCCTCATTATCTCAATTTTTTCCTCACTGCCTTCTTTTTTATAACTTTTCTTGTAATATTAATCATTTTTTCCGGAAAATCTAAAAAAAAAATGGATCAACAAGAACTCTTTCTTCCCAAAAAAAAGATTTATCAAAGCAAAGAACAGCGTAGTCATGGCAAGTAGACTCACATCCGGCAATTAGGCAAAACCTTAATTAAGTTATGTCAAAATATTTTTCAAACCAGTGTAACAAAATTAAAAATGAAAATATTAAGCTTTAAACTTAAGAAACTAGATGTATTGAAGTTTGAAATGCCATCCTTAACTTAAGTATACTTGACTTAACGATATAGCCCCCAACCCCCCATATAATTTCTAATAAAAAGAAACAGACTTCTCTAGTCAGGTTAATACCACAAAGAAAATTTAAAACTTTTTTCTAATCAATTTTTTAAGTAGCTCTAGCACTGATGCTTCTATCCAACCAGGAAAACGCATTTGTTAGTAGACTTATGAGCCTTTTCGTAGCTGGAAATCTGGATTTGGTGAAAAAAGCAATATACACTAGTGTAACTCTTACTAAACTGTCAATTCATCAGTGATGCGTGTTCAATTCATCAGTGATGCGTAAATAATTCTTATACATTATGATTGCCAGTAAACAAAGCTCATATAATAAGAAGAATCTCAGTCGCCAAATTATCTTCAAAGCCTTGTGGACAAGCTCAGTCATAAATCTTTGAAAACCCTTTTTTATGGATCTCCAATTGCCTTCGAATGGCTCATAGAAATTCATAGACTTTTTGAATACCCTTATTCCGTGACTATCTACCTTAATTCTGCCTCGGGATGGATGGATGATAGACTATCTATCAAGAAGTTAAATGATATGGCAAGGGTGATTTTAATGCTATATATTGGTTGGAAAAGTGTAATACATATTTTGAGCTACCCATTTCTAAGAGCAAAGGGTGTCAAATCTTTTGCCAGATAAATCTTGTAGATCAGTCTTTTAGCTATTTCTAAGCTTAAATTCCGTATATTTTTCTTTTTTTATTTATTATTATTATTTTTTTCCATAATTATTAAATAAACATTTGGGGGGGGGGTAAAACCTCAAAATCCCCCGGGATAAGGTCTTGCATATAATAAGGTAAAAATAGTCGAGCTTTGAAGTTTATATATATATATATATATATATATATATATATATATATATATATATATATATATATATATATATATATATATATATATATATATATATATATATATTTATATATATATATATACATGTATATATATATATATATATATATATATATATATATATATATATATATATATATATATATATATATATATATATATATATATATATATATATATATATACAATAAAATAACTGTTGGAAATAATGGGGAAGGGGTGTAGGCTTTTGTATATTTTCCTGAGAAAACCCTTCTGCAAACAAAAAGTGAACGAAAATTCAATGCCTGCTGTGTATTTTAAGTCATAGTTCACTTAATTTTGCAAATCCAATTAGAGAGTTTTTGGTGTCAGATTTATTAGAGACATTGTTTACGATTTCGTTTCAGAGAGGTTCAACATATTTCAAAGTAATAACACTATGGTTCAACTTTGGACAAAGTCTTAAAATGTACGTACCTAGCCGTTATTCCATAGTTCTTTATGCTAAAAAAGCAGATAAACCCAGGGGACTAGTTTGCTATGGGGCACGGGGCAACTGCCCCTCCTGGACCTTTGTACCCTCTAATCACAGTTTTCCCCCATTCCCAGCTGAAATTTAGTTCCTTAAAAAATCTTGTCAAAACTAAGGTATGCCTGCATAATTCAAGCATCAACAGAAACTAATCAGTTTTCTTAAGTATATGTTTAAATTTATAGTATTATTAAAGACCTTTATAGGCCTTTTATAATACTATATGGCGTCTTTATTGTTCCAAATAGCTCATTTTTCCGTTTTTAATGCCATTTAGCTTTATTTGGGAAAATTGGCTCCAACTGGCTCCAATATATTTCCTGATTTTTGAAATTTTTGTAATGAAATATTGTAGTTACTTTTCCGCCGAAGCATCTTCTTTGAAGAGGGGCATAACCAAAGTAATACTTCGGTGTGGGGTTTCTAATAAAATCATGGCGTTCTAAAGGATGGGAAAAATTTATTTACAAGGTCAGACGTATCTTCAAAATACATAATCTCATATGTCAAATAAGGGGTGGTCTTGCTCAGACATCTACACCAGGTACTACATTCACTACTTGGTAGACCTATATCGTCATTAAATTCAGTTCCATTTCTAAACTACCTTACTGTAGTTATACCATTGTCTTTGAAGCAACCAGATTAAATGTTTAAGGCCCTTTATTCATTCACTATCCACTTGTTGAGCATGACTGCTGGAAATAATTCAAACAAAATCCATGAATACCCGTTTCTTGGGGTATTGTTCCACTTGCAATTACTTCGCCAGAATCTGTTTTGAATCTTAGCTCAAAAGGCTTTGAAGTAGCTAAAAAGAAAAGAAAAAAAAATGGGTAATTATTAAACTGTATGACCATACTTTCGTTAATACTTAATCAAAATCACATAGCGAACCATAGCACAGCAATAGAAAATATCGCACCCCCTCTTGTGTAGTACTTTAACCTCTAATGTCCACAGTAACGGAACGCTTTTCAACCACCCCCCAAGAACTCTTAGCAAAATTATCAACATTTTCTAATTCGGCAATTAAAGACAAAAACTTGGAGAAAACTCTAGCATCAATAGACAGCTACCGGACACTGGACAAAATGCTCAACACATCGATAAAAAGGAGGTATTGTGCAGCTCGACTGAGGATCTTGAAAACAATTTGTGTATTCGATACACAAACATAAATCTTTGTCTAAAGTCCTATAAACATGCATTGTTATCCAGACATCAAAGTCCAGGTATAGGCACTATCTATCAATTATATTTTTTTTTCTTATATGACCAGCCTTTGTGTAAAGTGAGAATGGTTTTCAACTGAAGTCTATATTTACAGATATATGAATAGGGATTAAAGCCAGATATGTTTCCAGTTTTCACTAGGAAGCCTTGTGTTCAGAACATGTTAGGTTTTTTTTTTTTACCGTAATTGCTTGGAAATATCTCACAACCCAATAGGTAAAAGAGCTATGGAGAAAGTAAACTTAGAGGCCTTTTACTTTTTTACACTATCGTATCCCTTTGTCACGTCGTTTACTAACTATACCTTAGAACCAACCGGAGTCATAGCACAAAACAGTCAAAATCCTGTCTGGAATATGGTCACGTTGAAAATGAGTTTATTTATCCTATTACCCAGCATAAAATACGTCGTCATGCCCTGGACAAAAAGGCAAATCTAGTATTTATATTGTCTTAAAGTGGAGGGAATATATTGCTTTTCGGCTTACCATCAGTACAGTCTTTTGTTCAAAGATATAAATAAGAGAAAATATGTGGGTATTATCGCCATATAGTAGGACAACATGGTTTTAATTTGTATATTCATTGAATATACTCACATCAAAGTCTTACCATTCAGGCATATTCCCAAGTGATGTTTCCAGTGTCAGTCATTTGATCAGCTTGCTAAAGACTGTACCATTATGCGATAGTAGTAGTATGCAATGGTCCAAATGTGAACAGTCGAGAAAGTTTCTACACTTCTCAAACAGTGAAGAGCACTTTGTGCCCTGAGCCTAATATTAGTCACCCAAGGTTTAGTCTACAATCACCAGTAGTCCAACGAGCAATGCAGAAGGCTTATCCTCAGAGCAAAAAAAATGAATGAACTGTCTATATTCTGCCGCAATGTTTATGGCCATATTGCTGTTAAACTAGATTACATCACGAACTTTTGCCTCGCATACAATATTGTTTGCGTCCTAGAACACTTGTCAACCCCCAATAACTTTGGGTTTCTATTAATTGGTTACTAATAAATCCATGCACATTCATAAGGCTAAGCGCTCTTGGGGCAGGGGTCACCCTAATGGCAGACTTGCGATATTCATAGACGAGAGCATAGAATGTCGTAAAATGGAATCGTGCAAGTTCTATCTAGCTGAATCCTGGCTCCAATGCTTTCACATAAGTCGATGTTTACCTACCAACTAATATCAATACGGACCGTAGTGAAAAACGGTATGCCAAGGCTTGTGGTTGACTTGGAAGACTGCTGCACAGACTGAGGAACTCACGCCTTTCAGTCTACGATGATTTTTAGTGTGACCCCAATTCGTAAGGAAAGTTGAAAGATGTTCTTATGGCATATATCCCGAGTGAATGTTCTCTATGTATTAGAGATCAGAACTTCTCGTTCACTCTGAATTCAGGAAGCATAAGTAATATTAATCACGTCTTTTCTAACTTCACTATTCCCTCACCTATACTTCTGGATTCAGAGCATACGGCAAAGTGACCATCTTGGTTTCAAGTTTAGTGTTCCTGTTAGTCACACTGTGAAATAGTCTAACTTACATAGAAAGTCGCGAGTGGAAAAATATTAATCTCAATTTGTTCCAGTAGATGTGTGACGAAATCCTTGGCAAAATATAAGTCACGTTTCAACTTCTTCTCCATGGGTGTGATGACAAGATCGCACTTAATACATACTGAAATACATACATACATACATACATACATACATACATACATACATACATACATACTGTGCTTAATAACAAGGTACAAAGGAAGGGGGACGGAGTGTCCCATATGTAAATCAAGCTAAAAGAAGGTCAAGGATGTGGTATTCTTTGTGGCGTTCTGTCTGGCGGTATTCTGTGTATTCGGCAAGCCTAAGTCTGGCACAATTTTTAATTTCTTATTGTCCTATTACCGTCTCAAGTATGCTGAGCAAAGTTTTAAAAAGATTGGTTCTCAGTGAAGTTATATCGAAATTTGTGATAGGCCAAAGAAATTTTGGATTTCGAAAACATCTGAGTTGCGCTCTCGCCCACAGACTTTTAAACAGTATTCTTGCCAATGCTGAATCAGTTGGGTTGTCTATATATATACGTAGTGTTGATATTTCTGCTGCATAATATTCAGTCACCCTATCTGCCGTCTTTCAGACCCTGCTAAATGCTGGTGTGAATACCCATATAGTAGCTGTGGTATCCTATTATATCCCAATAGCTATATAAGAATGGAACTATGACTTGACAGACTTAATACCAGTTAAACCTGATAGAGGACTTTGACAAGGTTCGGTTTTAAGTTCGACAAGGTTTGACATCTAAGGTTACAAAACAGATTTTTGGTGGGCTAAGCTTTGATCTATGTGATTTGAGTCTAATAAGTTATGCTGATTATTTACTTATGTTGAGGTTCTCTTTCAGTACATTGTAGGATAATTTAGATAAGCTCGTATCTGGATACAGCGATATTGGTCTACAAGATAATGGTCGGAAAATCGATTTTCTGGTTATCAACCTGACGAAATAGGATTCGTTAGCACCAACTATATCAATAGATTGTGCTACAGTCACCCTGTCTGCCGTGTTCCGGTCCCTGCTAGACACTTGTGTGAATACCCATATGGTAGCTATATTATCATATCGCTATTCCAATAGCTATATGAGAGTGAAACTTGAACTTGGCAGAGTTAGCACCAGTTAAACTTGATAGAGTCTTCGACAAGGTTCGTTTATAAGTCCGATATTATTTAACACTTTGACATCTAAGGTTACAAAACAAACTTCTGGTGGGTTAAGCCTTGATCTTTGTGTTTTTAGTTTAATAATCTATGCTGATAATTTACTTATGTTGAGGTTTTCTTTAAGTGTTTTGCACGATAATTTAGATAAGCTTGTATCTGGCTTTTGCACTATTGGTCAACAAATAATGGTCAGAAAACCGAATTTCTGGTTTTCAACCCGACGAAACGGAATTCGTTAGCACCAACTGTATTAGTAGACTGTGCTACTATTACACAGTCTTCTTCGCTTAATTATTTAGGTCTTTGATCTGGTCGAGACAAGAAAACAACTAGAACTCTTTACCTTGACACCCTTGTGTCAAAACTGCAAATGAGTTATGGCAAACTTGCCCCGCTGAAGCACTCGTAAAGAGTAAACTTTGACGATTGTAAAATCGTTAAATTTTACCGAGGCTATAAGAGCAGTCCTCCCTATGGGAATGATTTATGGAAACAGAGAGATTAAAGGTCAGACCTGCTTTATATAAGTTGTTGAAGTTTTTGACTCGTATTCTGCTCTTTGAGAGAAATACATTTCTCTTGCAGAAGTATCGAATTCCAGACCACCGTTAAGTTGTGACAGAACTGCATAAGCAATGCTAGAAAAGGTGTGCATGAGTACCTTTACGATTCCCTGCCGTTACACGTTATCTACGAGGTATGATTGTATAATCAAGAGATGACTTCTAAGATAAAGGAAGATTAGGAGGTGGCCATGTTTCAGAGCCATTGTTAAGCACTGTCACTACTGGGGATTGCAATGTCCTACCCTTACTTCAAAGAATTAGTTTTGTAGGACTATATCTGGGACAATCAGGAGGAAGTGGGGGAAAGTGTATATTGTCTAATCGTTGTTTCTTGAAGTAGTGTTTTTTATGCGACTCTTTTGTTGTTCTTTTTTTTTCTCTTTTTGTACTCCGCCATATTTTTGTATTATTTGTGTGCTAAAAATCTATATCTGTTTTGCATTTGGTATGATTTCATAAAATAACGTTTGGCAGTCTTTGAAGTACTGAAGCACTTTCTCCTCGCAGTCATTGCAAGTGTCCACTACATCCTAGGAAATAAACACAAATAGAGGCTAGGGCCATATCCAGGATTGTTTTTCGGGGAAGGGGGTTAAAACAATTTCAGTGGGGGGGGGAGGGGGTTCACAAAAAGAACTTTGAAAAAGGCAGCAAAATGTGTCTATACTCATTTTTCGCGTTTTTACGAGTCTGAAAAACATTCTGGTGGGGGGGGGGTCAAACCCTCTACCCCCCTGGATGTGGAATTCCTAGAGGGTAGACATCATATATAGGTAAATCTCCTGCTTTATATCTTGTCGGAAAAAGAGCATCCCAACAATTTAAAAAAGTAAATTTGTCTAACAGTCCCGTAGCTCACACCCCATAAATTTTACATCTTTAAATATTATAAAAAAAAGAAAATATTTTTTCTTATACCCCCCTAGTTTGGAAAAAGATTGACCAAAGTGGCTAAATTACTCGCTTATAGTAGATATATACTAATGGAATTAATTTATTCGAGTAGAGTGGGAAGAAGGTTTGGGAGGAGGGTGAAAGAAAATTTAAAAAGGTAGTTTAATAATGGGATAAATAATTGGAATTAATGACACTTTTTTTACTCTGGAAAGAATGATCTGTACTCTCTCCGCTCCTTTAAGGTATCCGATTTCAATGCCACTTTGTACTGTCAATACCTAAGGATCTTTACAACAAAAACATCTGTTGTTAGTGAATACGACAAACCATGGATCTCTCCAGCTATTAAATCACTAATAAAAGAGAGGTCTCGCCTCTACTCCTCTGGTGATGTTATCAATGGCAAGAAATTGCGAAATCAAATAGTCTCTTTGGTAAAGAAAGCTAAAGCTTGCTATGGTCGTGAAATCATGCCCTACTAATTACCTACTTCAGACCCCAAAAAGTGGCAAAACACTGTGAAAAAAGTGGCCAGCTTTTGACTGCAGTGTAAAGATCAGCAATGATGATGGGTTCTTGATCAGTGCAGAAGAAGTGAGCGAATTATTCACCAATATCTGCACTACCTATCCACCTATTATGGCTGATGATAAGTCCACCATACTTGAAAAATGTGAGCCTGAGAACAACATAATAGTCAGTGAGTTCGACGTTTACACGGAATTACGGAAGATCAAACCGAATACATCTTCATACCCTGGTGAATTACCTGCCAAATTTCTACGTGAATATGCAGCCTTCATAGCATTACCACTGTCCAGTATCATAAACGAGTGTTTTGCTTCCGGCTATTTCCGATCACAGTGGAAACGGGCCTATATTAGAATTATTCCAAAAATGTGCGCCCCTAGTGCATGCGACGATCTCCGCCCAATCTCATTTACACCTTGTTTGGCAAAAGTAACTGAGGCCTTCATATTCAAGTTTCTTCTGAAACAAATTCATGGGCGTATTGATAAATTCCTGTACGGTGGGCTCCCCAAATGTGGTACTAAAATCTGCCTAGTACGGATGTTCGACTGTGTTCTCCAATGGCTCGAAAAAGGTAGCTGTTTCGTCGACATTTGCGCAGTGGATTTCAGAAAGGCATTTGACCTAATCCGCCACCTGACTACAGGCATGAATCTCCAGGAAATGGGTGCCAAACGACACACCCTTGGCCTTGTGCTTGACTTCTTAACTGGCCGAAAACAGAAAGTCTTTGCACTACAAGAAAACGATTTGGATTCATCATGGTCAGATATTTCTTGTGGGGCCCCACAAGGCACAAAATTAGCTGGAATAATTTTCCTGGCTGTAATTAATTCCCTACTTAATCATCACGACGACCGTTATAAGTTTATAGATGATCTGTCCATAGTACTTGCTTACCTGGTCGAAAACACTATCATAACAAAGCAGTTTTCAGACCAGTTATTTGATCAACTAAAGACCGAATGCTCTAGTCCTTTCGGGCTAAATAGGCATTTAGAGGAATTTCCTTATTTCACCACTATCTGTTACAAAAATACATATATTTGTACGGAGATTTAGCCTTCAAATAAACCTCCTTATTATTTAATTTTATACCACAAAGGTGGTGACTCAATAGAAAAGAAAAATTATATATATATATATATATATATATATATATATATATATATATATATATATATATATATATATATATATATATATATATATACACTAGTATACATATAGATATACATATAAATCATTATATCTTATTATATGTAAATTATATTATATAACTTACTGCACACTGTTTGCGGTGTTGAAGAAGCTCCGTTGGTGTTTGATACGCTAAAAGCTGTTCCACAAATCCTGTCTGCATACTGAGCAGCTGTATTTCCCGTTGTTCCTGTTGCGGGTGTAAATGCTCCAGGAATCTGTACATAATCAGTTGTACACACATAGGGTATCGCACCATTTGTTGTTGTAGTATAGAGACCAGAATTTGGATTATATCCAAGTGATATTGAAAAGGCTGGGTCTGTGTCACAAACGGAGTAGCATATCCCACAGTAGCCCTAAATAAATATCAAATAAATTTTTGTATGAAGAAAATACCCATCATATTTTGAAAACGTTACTTTTAAGTAAAGAGTGACAGTTTCCCGAGGATATAAGTCTTATACATAATATATGACTATAAACTTTTAAAAATTATTTCTTAAGTCGTATTTGCTTCCATTAAAAAACAGCAAAAAAGCAGCATGATTATAAGTTTGTTTAATATATTTTCAACTTCACGATATAGGTGATTATAAATTGAATCATTAATTCTATTTTGTTCCATTTATTTTCATTAAGTTCATATACAAACCTAAATTAAATGGATGTATTTTTTAACAAAGATCGTTGAAAGGAATTTAAACATAACCCCGATGTTTTTGCTTCATACCCACTGATTTTTTTTTTAATGAGAAAAATATGTAACGCAATATGAAAAGCAATATTTTAATCAAATAAAAAGGATAAAAAAAATATTTCACATATCTAAACAGCACGCCTCTAGTAGAATATGCCAAAATTATCTTTTACCTAAAATAATTCTTAAAAAATTGTATGGCTTTAAAAATCAGGAGCCTCTTCTTCGAAAATTGCCGTGGGCTCAACTAAAACCATATTAATAATATACTAAGTTTGAGTTCTATTTTCTCTTCTAAAACATAATTTTAAACATCCTTTATAATAGAGAAAATATTTCATAATTTCCTTAAAATACGTAATAGAGTAAATTTGTTGTTCTATCCAAAGATCTAATTCTTGCCAAACAGTGTTGCCAAGCATTCTTGCCAAGCTATCCGAAGATCTAATTCTTGCCAAGCAGTGTGTTACAGTGATTAAAACAGGGAAGCCAACTGACTATGTTTATTCTTCTGTATAAATGAATAAAAATAATTAAAATAAGTGTAAAAAATTAAAAGTATAGAAATTGAATAGAGTATAATTAAAAAATACGTTGTCCTACCAATAGACATCCTTAACCGGTTGCACTAATTACTTTGAAAATTACTGCACAATAACCAAATGCCTCTCCCTTTTGAGAGGGAGATCAAAATATTATTTTCTAAGAATCATTATTAGGAAGAAAATATCAACAGTTTGTTGTAACATCTGGTAAAAGAGCACATTATTCGTACAGCCTACTGATTGAAATACGGTCAGTCAGCCGTGTACCCAGAGCAATCCGTACGTAATTTCTCTGGAAAACATCTAGCGAATCTTTATCCACTTTTCGGAGCACCCTTGTTTCACAGCCACACTTGAACACTGTTGTCATTGTAGCTTCCAATATTCTAATTTTGGTTTGCAGACTTTTCTTTCTATTCTTCCAAATTTTTTTTGAACACTCTGAGCCTTGGTAATTTCACTTTTAACATCTTCACTGCTCCCACCGTCTTTACTAATAATACTACCAAGGTAACTGAAGCTCCCAACCTGATCAATTTTTTCGTTACCCAACGTATCCTTTTCATCTTCACTAATTCCTTGCCTTAGTGGCTTAGACTTCTTAACATCGATTTTAAAACCTATTCTAGCATCTTGAACTCGCAAAACCTCTAAAAACTCATTCATTTTTCTCACACTTTCATCTAGGGTGCTTACATCATTAGTGTAATCAAGGTCCTGGAGAGTTTTTCCTCCCCATTTGACTCCATGGTCTTTCATTTGCTTTCTTCTGCTCCTTAAGACAAAGTCCATCCATATAAATGGGGATAGGGCACAACCCTGCTTAACTCCTGACTTAATACAAAACCCGGTGCTAACCCCATTCCTACCTTAACCGCAACATTTTTATTCTCGTACATAGCACTAAGTGCTTCAATGTGAAATTTCTAGGGGGCGTTTCCCCCTATTTTCTAAAATAACGCAAATTTTCTCAGGCTCGTAACTTTTGATGGGTATAACTAAACTTGACGAAACTTATATATTTAAAATCAGCATTAAAATGCGATTCTTTTGATGTAGGTATTGGTATCAAAATTCCATTTTTTAGAGTTTTGGTTACTATTGAGCCGGGTCGCTCCTTACTACAGTTCGTTACCACGAACTGTTTGATTTGTATGGTATCAAACAGTTCGTGGTAACGAACTGTAGTAAGGAGTGACCCGGCTCAATAGTAACCAAAACTCTAAAAAACGGTAAAAATTTTGATACCAATAGTCACATCAAAAGAATCACATTTTAACGCTGATTTTAAATATATTAAATAAAAAGAACTAGTTTTTTCAACTGAAAGTAAGGAGCGAAATTAAAACTTAAAACGAACAGAAATTACTCCGTATATGAAATGGGTTGTCCCCTCCTCAACGCCTCGCTCTTTACGCTAAATTTTTTAATTGTTTTAAAAAGTAGAATTGTGGCAAACAGTTAAACTTTAGCGTAAAGAGCGAGGGATTGCGGAGGGGACAACCCATTTCATATACGGAGTAATTTCTGTTCGTTTTAAGTTTTAATGTCGCTCCTTACTTTCAGTTGAAAAAACTAGTTTTTTTTTATTTAATTTCTGAACGTTTTTGAATTAATACATGTTTGATTTTGGCTCTCCGCACATAAACTATTAAAATGAAATTTGCATATTAATTCTTTTTTTTGGCTAAATGGCTTTCTCTTAGTTTTGATCAGACGATTTTGAGAAATAAGGGGTGGAGAAGGAGGCCTAGCTGCCCTCCAATTTTTTGGTCACTTAAAAAGGCAACTAGATACCTTTAATTTTTAACGAACGTTTTTGTTAGTAAAAAATATACATAATTTAAGAATTAACTTACGTAACAAACTTTTATATTCTTATATTTTTATTATGTATATGAGGGGGTTTGTCCCCTCGTTAATACCTCGCTCTTTAAACTAAATCTTAAGTTTTGTCCTAATTTTTTAAGAATGACCCCTGATTTAGAAAGGCCGTAGAATAAATAGTTGAAATTACTAAAAAACACTTTAGCATAAGGAGCGAGGTATTTATCACATCCTAAATACCTCGCTCTTTATACTCAAGTATTTTTAGAACCCTCATATTCGTAATAATCTCTGTTCGTTTTATGTTTTAATGCTACTCCTTACTTTCAATAGAAAAAACTAAGTCAATAAAGTCAAACTTTAGCCTAAAGAGCGAGGCGTTGCGGAGGGGACAACCCCTTTTATATACGAAATGATTTCTGTTCGTTTTATATGGCTCCTTACTTGCAGATAAAAAAGACTTGTTTTTTTTTTGTTTAATACCATACAAGGATAAGACCTTTGCTAAAGCACTTCGATCAACAATGTCGAACGCTTGCTCATAATCTATAATACTGAGGACCAAAGGTGTTTGACAAAGGAACTTCTCAATCAAGAGTGAAGATTTGGT
Source organism: Artemia franciscana (assembly GCF_032884065.1). Taxonomy (NCBI): domain Eukaryota; kingdom Metazoa; phylum Arthropoda; class Branchiopoda; order Anostraca; family Artemiidae; genus Artemia; species Artemia franciscana. The sequence goes on along the minus strand of NC_088878.1, from coordinate 7,289,720 downwards.
CGACACATCCTCTACGTTTTCTAAAACTGCACTCTTAAAACTTCTGAAAACTTTGTCTACAGCATCTCACAGTCTAAAATGAACAATCATTGCAAACAAACAAACAATAGTTACTAATATAAATGCGTAAATAAATTTAACTTACTTTCAGTTAAAAAAAACTTTTCAGCAATTTTTTTTTAATTTAGTAAAAACATCGCACAATATTACTTTGACTGCTCTTTTTTGTATTGACTCAAGCTGGTCACTTAGGTAAATAGTGTTATTGACGTGTGGGCCCTATACGGGACATGCATACTCTAAAACTGGTCGGATGTAAGTGAGATAGATTATCCTTAGAAGTGCCACTGAGAAACCAAATATAATTCCTTTTAGTAAAGCACCTAATTTGCAGTAGGCCTTATACTTTAACCGTTAGAGAAACGGGCAGTAACCATACTCTTGTTTGTAGTGAAGACACCATTAAGTAGAAGTGCATAGATCCTACCCCATGAAAACGACCACGATCTAACAACCAATCCTTAATCCAGTAATCACTTGTATTTGAATTCTGCCCTCCCAATTATTATAATAAAAAAAGCCGAACTGATTTTGCAGAACTTTGTAGCCACTTAAATAAGAGAATGATAATTCTAAGTAAGAGAATTGGTTACCGTTAGGGAAACGAGCAGAAGCCATAACGTTAGGGAAACGAGCATGGTTACCGTTAGGGAAACGGAAACGAGCAGAAGCCATATTCTTGTTTGTAGTGAAGACACCATTCTTCACTTATAATAAAAAAAAAAGCCGAACTGATTTTGCAGAACTTTGTAGCCATTTAAATAAGAGAATGATAATTCTAAGTAAGAGAATTGGTTACCGTTAGGGAAACGAGTAGAAGCCATATTCTTGTTTGTAGTGAAGACACCATTCTTCACTTATAATAAAAAAAAAGCCGAACTGATTTTGCAGATTATTGTACCCACTTCAGTAAGAGAATGATAATTCTAAGTAAGAGAATTGGTTATCTAAGAAAGGGAATGACGCTTTTACCGTTAGGAAAACGAGCAGAAGCAATATTCTTGTTTGTAGTGAAGACACCATTCATTAGAAGTACACCTCTATTCATTCGGAAAGAATTGGGCAAAAAACTTTTAGGAACGTTTTTTAATTAATTTTGTTCGTTTTTTGATTTAAAAAAGTATCAAGCTTAAAAAAATTCTCATTTTAAAATAAGATCTTTTTTCAACATTAATATTTCTTCAAAGCATCAAAACTAGTATCAAAGGAGCAATAGCAAAATATCAAGGTAAAGAAAGGATCAAAGTAAAGAAAGGATCAAAGTAAACAAAGTATCAAAGTAACAATAAGCAACTTGCACAAATTACAGCCCTTGCATCGTAAATTGAAGTTACCACATAAATCACTAAATCTAAGTGTCAAAATAAACAAAGTATGAAAGTAACATTAATTAAGCCCCGTAACTAATAGCCATTTCTCGGTGGCGAGGGGGTTCAATACGGAAGCATATTTATTTGGTCTTTGAGCTACTTTGAACCAAATGGCTTTCTCCAAATTTTGACTGAATGCCCTTTGGGAAAGTGGGGCGTCGGCTAGCTGGCGAGTGATCACTTTTGACTATTAAAAAAGAGCTAGAAGTTTTAATATCCAATCGAATGAGCCCCATCCACAGTTAATGAGACCACCACTTCCACAAAACCTTAAATACTAATAATAGGCAACTTGCATAAGTTACAATCCTTGCCTTAGGGCTAGGGAAGATTTCTCAACCCCCCTAAGTTGCAATAATTTTAATTTTGGACTATTTTGAACAAAATGGCCATTCAAAATTTGGATAAGATGCATTTGGAGAAAAAGGCACAAGGGGGACAGGTCTAGTTACTTTTTGATCACTGTTTTTGATTTTTGAAAAGGGAACTAGAAATTTCAATTTCCAATCAAATGAGCCCGCTCCGAGGCTTATACGAGCATCTATTCCATAAGAACCATATATGCCACCAGAGGATAACTTACAACGCCTACCCCCAAGCCCCGGGGGTTTACGCTGACACCTGAGTTTTTCTTATCCGATCTTTGACCTAGTTTTGACAAATGGTCTTCTCAAAATTAATATCAGATGGATTTGGTGAAAAAAGGGCGTGTAGAGGCTAGTTGCCCTCGGGTACCTTTTGACTCTTAAAAAATGAACTAGAACTTTCAATTTCCAATCAAATGAGCCCTCTCAGATGTTGCCCTCTTGTCTCTTTTGACTCTCAAAAACTGCACTAGAACTTTCGATTTCCATTCAAATAACCCCTCTCTGAAGTTTATACGAGCATCCCTTCCATAAGAACCATACATGCCCCAGGGCATAATGTACAACACCTAACCCCAGGCCCTGGGGGTCGTATTGACAAAAGAATTTTTCTTATCTGACCTTTGAACTATTCAAAACAAAATAGAAATTTCAAAAATTTATGGATGAATTTGGGGAAAAAAGGACATGAGGGGGAGAGCTAGTTGCCATCAGATCTCTTTTGACTCTTAAAAAGTAAACTAAAACTTTCAGTTTCCAATCAAATGAGCCGTCTCTGAAGTTATACGAGCATCCATTTCCTAAGAACCGTATACGCCCCCAGGACATAACTTAAAACGCCTGATTCTGTGCTCTGGGAGGGGATGTGTTGTCACCGGAGCTTTTGTTATCTAATTTTGAACTATTTTTAAAAAATGGCTATCTCAAAATTTGTATCGGATGGGACTGGTGAAAAAGGACTTGGAAGGTGGCTAGTTGCCCTCGATTTTCTTTTGATTCTCAAGAACTGAACTAGAACTTTCAATTTCTAATCAAATGAGCCCTGTCTGAAGTTTTTACGAGCGCCCCTTCCATAAGGACCATATATGCCCCCAGGGCATGACTTACAGTGCCTGCCCTCAGGTCCTGGGGGATTGCGTCGACCCTAAGGGTTTTGTTATATGATCTTTGAAGTATAATTGACAAAATGGCTATCTCATAGTTCTTGTCAGATGGGTTTGAGGAAAAAAGGCCGTGGAGGGGGGCGGAGGCTAGTTGCCCTTGGATCAATTTTGACTCTTAAAACAGGACACTAGAGCTTCCGATTTCCAATCGAATGAGCCCCCATCAAAGTTTAAGTGAGAACCCTTTCCATTTGAAGTGCCTCAGGGGAAAAAAGAACAATAAAACGTTGGAGTTGTATGGCCTTTACTTTAGGCAACAATATAGCGTTGCCTCTAAAATGGCAAATGAAAACAAGGTATAGAATAGCACTATTAAAAAACAGCAAATAAAATTGGGGCCTTACTTGTTCCATTCTAAAGCAAATCGCGTAATCCTGGTTGGCAAGATGGCGACTATTCGAGGGTGTGACCGTATCGTAGTTAAAAGATCGGATAGTTCCAGAAGCTGAAGTATAGTATTGTAGACATCCGCTTGGGGCTGAAAATTTGGACAGTATTAGACAAATTTCTTTAGTGTAAATTGTTATTCAAAAATAAAACATTATGCAGAGTATCATTGCCAATGTCTACCAAAGTAAAATATCATGATCAGTGTCATTGCCGAATCAAAATGGGTAAAAAAAAAACAAAAAAACACTAGCTTGTTTGTCGATATCAGGTCACAAGCTTTTTAGCTCTCCTGCCCGGGTTATCACTCAACTGAAATTAGTAAGTCCATGACAGGCCTCTGAGATAGCCGCCACCAGCAATGGTTAAAAGTTACTAAATATGTATCGTTCGCATCCCTCACGGTTTTATCCCCTGTAACATAATCCCCACGGCGTATCTCATGTTTTCAAAATTTTGCAGGAGAGTAAAAAGTAGGTTTTTGAATATGATGGGAAAAATTTTCTATTTAACGAAAGAGAGGAAAAATATTTTAAACGGTTAGTAGGCTCCTGAATTGGAGGCATTTTTGTTGCTTTGTTATGATACATAATAAGAACAGCCGGGAGGTCCTTTTTTCATAGGCAGATTGGATAAAAATGATAACACCTTGGTTCGTTCTCTATTAGGTTTTAGCTAATAAAAAGCCAAAGGTTTTTCCCTGCGTGAAGGCAAAAAGAGACATTATAAATGAAAAGGTTTGACTTCACAAAACTTTGTAATGTAAGCTTTTGCAGATTTTTGTAGATTTTTAGTCTTCTAGGACAGGACACATACCCATCCAGATATAATCTCCGCGGGCACCAGTTCTTTGTTAATTGGCCCTTATGAAAACATTATCGAAAATAAGGCATTTAATTCACACTTTCAACTTTGAGCCCTCCGATTCTGACATTCGTTTTTTCCTCTGTTCATATTAACACAGAGACTACACTATGATGTTAAATTCAGGGAATTGATCCTGAAATTCCTGAATCTCATTTTCCTGAATATCTGAAATTCAAATTCCTGAATATCCTGAATTTCTAAACCTCCCTAGATTTTGCTTCTAAGAATGTTATTCTTTTGAAAAAAGGGAGTCCATAAAAAGAGCGTAATTTTGTGGGCAAGGTAACCCTCTAGGCTTAAAGAAATTACGTTAGACAGGGACTGAAGAGAATTCCTTTTTCTACCATGTTCTAAGGTAACATTTTTGTTTTCACATATTTTTGTTAATTTTTGAACTTTAAAAAAGACTGTTTTCTGACTTTTCATGTTTCATAAATGAAAACGCTCTTTAATTCAAGCTGTACGTTTTTATTGTAATAACATAAACAAAAAAGAAAAAAAACAATAAAAAAATTACTGATAGACAGATTAATACATAGCCTACTGATATTCATTCCTTAAATCCCAGTTATTCTGGTTTTTTTAATACTATAAAAGGGAAAATCTTTGAAATGTGTTTTGCTTTCAGTAAAACGCATATTACGTAATGGTCCTTAGAAGGTTTAGGGAGGCTTTGCCTTACTCTTAAGTGTGGTAATTTGTATTGTTTTTATTTTATTGATTTAATTTCTTGATTATTTAATGCAATTTATGTTCATTTTGGGTTTTGTCTATTTATTGATAGCAATTTATGTATGTTAAACGTATGAATTTGTTAATTGACTTTATTTCTGCTCGTGTATACACATCTCTTGTGTATAAATACTTTTCCTTAAATTCATTTCTACTTGTTTTTATTGACATTTTTTTCTATTGGTCAACAAAAATAACATTTGTAAAGCTTTTTTTTTCAACTTATCCCCTTAAGAATCAAGATTTTTGCTTACTATTTATACTCTCGACAAGATCATAAAACAAATTTTAATTTTAGTTGCAATATGGAACTTTAGGTGGATGAGCGTGGGGATGTTATTGAAACAAATGGAATAAAAATCTGCACAATCTTTGTGCTTCCATGGATCTGAAGATATTTTGAGCCCCAAAATGTTAAGACTTTGGCTATAGGCAACTATTAATTGACCATTGTGTAACATATTGTACTTAACACTTGCTTTTGTAAGAGAATTTAATTTTTAGCTCATTTATTAAAATGTGTTATGATTTGTTGTGTGTTTACGGCCAGAAAATTTTAAATAATCAAAGGAAAAAAAAATAATTTTTCATGCTTACAATTAATGCAGTGATAATTTATTCAAACAATTTTAGTCCTTGATGCGCTGCCCTTGGTCCCCTTAGTCAAAATTTGAAATATACTCGATTTGATCTTCAGTTGTGTTCCTTAACTTAAGCTGTTAATTATCCCTAGCCACACCTGTCACCATACATAGCCATACATAGATGTCGCAGGTACTCTGTTTTGACAACGGAGATGGACAGAGTGTCTTATAATTTAGTTCAATATATCACACATAATTCCCTGAAAGTTTCAACTGAGTGTCCTTATTTATTCCTGAGATTTCGCACGCCATTTTGACCATTAGAAGCGCTTAGTGTCTTTGATTATAAACTGGAAGTTTCAACTTCATTTCCTTAGCTGTTCCTGAAATACTACAGAAATACCTTTTGACAACATGGCTGCACAGAGCGTCTTTTGATTTAGAACAAACCCCCAGCATTCCCTAAAATTTTTAACTGAATACACTTAACCGTTCCAAGCTTGTTGCAGATATTCCATTTTGAAAAGAAAGACGTACGCAGTGTTTTTTTTTATTTTTTTTAGCATACCCTGTTTTCCAATCCAATGAGCCCCAACCGAAGTTTCTGCGACTAATCCTTCCAGATGACGTGGCCTGGCGAAAAACCGATAACAAAGTAAGCCGCATCGCCCTTTACTTAGGCACGGCTATTACACTACCTATCATTCGTCATATTAGCGCTAGAGTAAATTGTCATATTGCACCAAAGAATGGCACCAAGACTGGCCATTTTGATGACCTTTTCACCCTTGTATTCTTCCATCTATATTATTGACTTCTTTTTTCTTAGCACAACACTTACCTGTGAGCATTGAATTACACGGAATTTGTGATATTTTTATATTCCAATATCTTTGTCCTGAAGTTACCAGTGGCTGACCTGCTGGCCCATCATTAGCACCCAAAGTAAAACTCAGAGTGAACGAATTTTGTCCAGTCGTCATGTCCAGGTACACTGCGAAAAAGTTAAAATAAACTTACATGAATACTTTAGCAATAACAATTTGTTTACAGCAGTAACAAGTTACTTAAATCACTTAATTACTTTAATTAAAATGTCGTGCAAAAATACCCAAATTATATATTTTCGATATGTTTTTCCGGTTCTGGATTTTGTCACAGAAGATTCAAGTTACGGGCACACGGCTGAAACAAGAATGACGCATGGTTAAATACATGTAAAATTTATAATTTGGGCTACATGTTTGTAAATTAAGGGTGGGTGGTTGGGGGTAAAGTATAGTGGAGCTCAGTCAAAATGTGTTAACTACGATTATTCTGCATATTCTGAAGATACCTGCTAATCTGCTAATACCTGTACTCCTTCACCCAAGTACTGCATCACAAGTATACTGTGAAGTTCCACAAGAATCTGTTTTGGGGCCACTTTTATTTCTAGTATATGTTGATATGCTAAGATTTTACCTTCCTGGTGTAGTTCTTACTACATTTGCAGACGACACAGCAAAAACAATTGCAGAGCCAAAACTTTTAGATCTCGTAGTTTGCGCAAATCGTGTCCTGCAGTACTTAAATGTATTTACTAGTCTGAGTTCTTTAAGCGTTAATTATATGATTTTTAGCCGTACTGGTGTTGTTATAAATTCTTTGAAAAGTATTACTTTGGTGATGCAATAATTAATCAAGTTTTTGAAACAAAGTATTTGGGATTTTTTTGTTGACTGTAATTTGAATTGGAAAAACAAAATGAAATTATGTCGTACAAGGCAGCAAGGGGCTTAGGTTTACTTCGTCGTTTTCGTATTTTTCCCCAGTTTCTGTTTTAAAGATTATTCATGGCGCGATTATTCAACCTTATATTGCATATGGGTGTGCCCTTTGGGCAAGCAATTTTTATGCTAACAATAGAAGAATCCAGACAATTCAGAATAAAGCAGTTCGTCTTCTGGGAAAATGGTCTAATTTTAGTGATACACATATTTGTTATTCCCGTTTTAAAATTCTTAATTTTTGTCAGTTACGGGATCACCAGTTATTAGCACTGGTATACAATTTTTCAATGGTGTTTCACCAGCTTGTTCTGTGGATATTTTTTCAACTAATTCTGATTATCATTCTTATCATACTAGAAATGTCGGTAAGCTAGTATCTGAGATAAGAAAAACAGTGAGATCAGCTCATGTGTTTCGCCATGTGAGTGCAAGCCTCTGGAATAGCCTCCCAGACTGTATTAGGGACTCTGAATCAGTTTCTTTATTTAAAACATAAGTCAAAAAGTTCCAACTTGGTCGTGATGGAGGGTGAGAGTGGTTTTCTTGCAAGGGCTTAGTTGTTTTTATGGCACTTGGTACCTACTTAGTGACATGAACGCAAATTCTGCGTCGGTCGGTCTGTCTGTCCCGCTTTTGCTTAGTTTAGGCACTTAGGTAAGCTAGGACGATGAAATTTGGCAGGCGTATCAGGAACCAGACGAGAATAAATTAGAAATTGTTATTTTTCCCGATTAGATCATCTCGGGCGGAGTGGGGGGGAGGACAGTAAATCGGAAAAACTAGAAAAAATGAGGTATTTTTAACTTACGAACGGATGATCGTATTTTAATGAAGTTTGATTTTTGGAAGGATATCGTGTCTCAGAGCTCTTATTTTAAATCTCGACCGGATCCGGTGACATTGAGGGGAGTTTGAGGGGGAACCTAAAATCTTGGAAAACGCTTAAATTGCAGGGATCGAGATGAAACTTGGTGGGAAAAAGATGCACAAGTCCTAGATACGTGATTGACATAACTGGAACGCATCCTCTCTCTTTGGGGGAGTTGGGGGGGGGGGTAATTCTGAAAACTGGAAAAAATGAGGTATTTTTAACTTACGAAGGAGTGATCGGATCTTAATAAAATCTGATGTTTGGAAGGATATCGCGTCTCAGAGCTGCTATTTTAAATCCTGATCGGATCCAGTGACATTGGGGGAGCTGAGGGGGACCTAAAATCTTGGAAAACGCTTAGAGTGGAAGGATCGGGATGAAACTTGTTGGGAAAAATAAGCACAAGTCTTAGATACGTGATTGACACAACCGGAACGGATCCACTCTCTTTGGGTGAGTTGGGGGGGGGGGGTAATTCTGAAAACTAGAAAAGATGAGGTATTTTTAACTTTCGAAGGAGTGATTGGATCTTAATGACATTTTATATATAGAAGGATCTCGTACCTCAGATACCTTATTTTAAATCCCGACTGGATCGAGTGTCACTGGGGGGAGAAGAAACCAGAAATCTTGGAAAACACTTAAAGCGGAGAGATCAGGATGAAACTTGGAGGGAAGAATAAGCACAAGTCCAAGATACGTGACTGACATAACCTGACCAGATCCGCTCTCTGTGATGGATTGTTTTTTTTTTTGGGGGGGGGGAATAACTCGAAAAAATTAGATAAAATAAGGTATTTATAACTTACGAACGGGTGATCAGATCTTAAAGAAATATGACATTTAGAAGGATCTTGTGCTTTAAGACTCTCATTTTGAATCCTGGCCAGATATTGTGACATTGGGGGGAGTTGGAGGGGGAAATCAGAATTCTTGGAAAAGTAAAAATCGAGGTATCTTACGAATGGGAGATCAGATCTTAATGAAACTTGATATATAGAAGAATCTTATGCCTCAGATGCTCCATTTTCAATTCAAATCGGATCCGAGGACATAGAGGACTGGAGGGGGGAAATAGAAATCTTGAAAACCGGAAATCTTGGAAAACACTTATAGTGGAGAGATCGGGATGAAACTTGATGGGAAGAAAAAGCACAAGTTATCGATACGTGACTGACACAATTGGAACGGATCCATTCTCTTTGGGGGAGCTGGGGATTGTTAATTTGGAAAAATTAGAATAATTGAAGTAATTTAACTTACGAACAGGTGACCAGAACTTAATTAAATTTGATATTTAGAAGTAAATCATGTTTCAGAGCTCTTATTTCAAATCCTGACCAGATCTGTTAAAATTGGGGGGAGTTGCAGGGGGAAACTGGAAATCTTGGAAAACGCTTAGAGTGGAGAGATCGGGATAAAAATCGGTGGGTAGAATAATCAAATGTTTTAGATATGTGATTGACATAACCGGACTGGATCTACTCTCTTTAGGGGAGTTAGGGGATGGGGTTCAGTGCTTTGGCGAGTTTGGTGCTTCTGGACGTGCTAGGACGATGAAAATTGGTAGGCGTGTTAGGGACCTGCACAAATTGACTTGATAAAGTCACTTTCCCCAACTCGACCATCTGGGAGGGGGGGGAGGCTGAAGGGAGAGTAAAAATTAGAAAAATTGAGGTAATTTTCAACTTACAAGTGGGAGATCGGATCTAAATGAATTTTGATATTTAGAAGGACCTCGTGACTTGGAGCTCTTATTTTAATACACGACCGATATTAAGCCTATCATTTTCCTTTTAAATCAATCTATTGATTCTTAGAATTTTGCTAGAGCTCATACCCTATGAGGTCTTGGCTCTTGGCTCTTCCGGCCTCGTGACAAGTGCCATATGAGCTCGTAGCTCCTGTTTCTCTCTCTCTTTCTTCTTTTTATTATTTTCTTCGTTTTTCTTTGATATTCATTTATATGTTATTGATAATGTCAATTAATTAAATAGTAGTGGCTATGTTTGTTAATTGGTTTTGTTGTTGCGAAATTAATAAAGCTTTTCTCTCTCTATCAAATTAAAATTCTAAAAGTTAATTAAAAAAGCCCCGTTTGAAAAGTTATTGTCTAAACCAAGAAATCCCTTGAGGGTTGTACGCATGGGGGAAATGCAGATTATTATCTGATTTGATCCTAGATAACAAATATTCATAATTATTAATCCAGACATTGTCTATTATGCAGGGGGGGATACATTCGTACCATTCATTGTGTTATTCTTTTCTTGGATACCGGAAGGCACAAGTTCCTTTGAATCCTGAAACTTACAATAATCTAACCCCTACATTACATACAGGGAGACCCTAATGAACCATGCATTTTATTATTTTGTTTTTTTAAGGTACTATAAATAGAAAACTACTATCCTAACTTTAGATGCCTTTAGGTTATATATATATATATATATATATATATATATATATATATATATATATATATATATATATATATATATATATATATATATATTAATAATCAAAATGCCACATTGCATAAAGGAAGATGCACCTGTTTTAGGGGTACCTGAATAAGCAAGATACTACCCTGACTTTGGACTCATTTGGGTCCTTGAATAATTTAACCACTAACCCAATTTAAGATAAAACAGAGCACCAACCTAGGTTCCGGAGGTCTGATTTTAGTAAGAGCCATAGTATGACTGGAGAGATTGGGGACCCGGACACAGTTTTTTCTTCTAATCCAAAGCTCTAGTTTCGACTTCATCGTAAAATGCGTATCCATAAAATGCTTAGTACTTTCCAAATTTATTTTCTAATTTTTACTAAAAAAAAAAAAAAGAAAAAAAATCTTCTTTTTTAAATCCTCCAAAAGAGCCCCTCCCCACGGGTCTGGTTTGAACGGCTCTATTGTTGGTTCAAACTTCATACCAAACCATTAGGTTCTTACTTCCTTTTTTAACCATCCATATAAGTAGAAAAAGGACTTCAGCTACATAAAATGACAATAAAAGCATTAAAATGACACCCAATTCACCGTAGTCCATATGAGGTAAGATTTTGGTCAAAGACTAATCCTCCGTCGACTCTTTCTGTGCCTCCCAAATTTTGCGGGCAAGGAAGTTTAAAAACCGCATCGCTTGCACTGATGTCTGGCTGACCTTAAATCTCTGGAAATTCAAATTTTCCCATGAGAGAAACCTTGAAATAACATGATTGACACTTCGTATCTGAGTAAAGTAAAATATCTCTGCGCTATGCTAGTCCAGCGCAAACTTCACAAAAATAAAATTGTTTGCAATCGCTGAGATCAGATCATAGGGCTTGGTATCTTTCATTTCATCGTAATGAAGCGATTCAGCACTCCAAACACCAATCTCCAAATCTCCAAATAAAGAAGTTCACTGTCACTGTTTTCGACAATTTCTAGAGACCGTCCAGCTTTCTCTTTTGTCGTCCTCTTCACTTTTGATTTTCTCGTTTTTCTCCATTTCCACTTTTTCAGGTATGTCAGTAACTATTCAGGTGTGGAAATGGTTGCAGGCCTGTCGCCCCAAAACAGTGGAGAAATCTTGGAAAAAATTGAACATGTTCATAAGTGACTATTGGTCTTCCTTCGATTTGAGTGGCCTCGGAAAATCTTAGAGACTTTTGTTCACTTGGACGCTTTGGTTTTTGTAAAACAATATTTATGAAAGTCACAAAACGTCGTTGAATTTTAATCGAAAGCTAAAAAGCCGAAAAAAAGAAGAAAACTTTCATCAAATCAAATAACGTTTAAATATCGACTATTTAAAAGCCTTTTAATTAGTAGATTTAAACCTAATTTCCATTAAACTCGATATACTTCAATTAAAACCTCGATTTAAGAAGCTTAAATATTCAAATACTTGACTTACTATGTTGGTTAGTATTCAAGCCACAAATAGCTGGAACATTGTTGGAAGCCCCAGAAACGGTGAAAGTGTCTGTTGTACATTGTGTTGCCAGAATTGTGTTTGTTGAACTTTGTACTTCAGGCTGAGCTATTCCAAATGCCAAGAAATCCAACCTGTGAGATGGAAATTATAAACAGTAAGGATGAAACAGCATTCTCTTTCCAATTTCGATTTCCTCTGATTCCAATTTCCAGTACCTCCCTTTCCAAACTCCTTTTCCAATATAGAAATTAAGAATTTATTTGAAATGATGGATTTTTTATAGAATACTACTAAAATGAATACCAAGCGAATATTTTACCAAATGCTCAATAACTGTCCTCTCCTCAGCGAAATATAAGAGAAAACGAAAACAAAACGTTAAATAAAAAAAAAATCTGTTTATGTTTAAGAAAACTTTTCTGTAAAAAGAAATAAAGAAATTAATAAATCTTTAGCTTGATCATTTTGTAAAAGGTCAGCTAAGTCTTGCCAAACACGAATTTTATAAAACGGGGTTATTTTTAATTACTAAAATGATATTAAGGCTTAGAAACCAAGAGGATTGTTCAATATAAGAGCCCCCCCCCCCTATTTTCAGCTCCAATAACTTCCCTTCTTTACGTTAAGTTTCATATCATGAGAATAACAAACGTTGTTTATGAGTAATTGCAAATTTTTATTTACTAATTGAATTTAAAATTAAAGATATGGTAAAAGACTTATGATGTAACCAAATTCTCATTGTGTTTGAGCATTCATTTTTAGAGCATTGGGGCACAAGGCTAAGACTTTAGCCTAGACAGCGGGATTTAAGGGGAGGGGTATCCCCCACATATATGGAAGAGTTTATTTTTGTTTTAAATTTGAATGTAGCTCTTTATTTTTATTTGAAAAATTACTTTCATTAGTTTCTGAGCGCTTTTAATGCCATACCCACGATTACTTTAAGCACAAGGAGGCCTACCATCCCTTAAACCCACCTCTTTACATTAAAGCTTAACTCTGGTAGAACAATGCTTCGATTAAAAAGCTCATTTACAGTTTTTTTTCTAATAGGGATTAGGATAGGGATAGGGATCCCGCAAAAAAGGAAATTTATATCATCCTAAACACCCACGCTACACACTTTAATGTTATGTTCATCCATGTAAATTTCTTCCTAAAAACAAAGGTAGTTAGAGGGGGTAATGTTTATGTTAACGGATAACTCAGATACATAAGAGTCAAACTTACCTCTATAAGCTGAATTGTATTCTGAATCCAAATTTAACATTCATTTGTGTTGGAAAAAAAATTTCCCCCCACTCCTATATATATCCATCCAGGGCATATTGCAATTCTGGGTATATATTTGCAAATTTAGAGGGGGTGGGGGTAAAGTTCATTTCTGACGCAAATGAATCTTAAATTTGAATTCAGGATACAATTCTGACTAGAGAAGGAAGTTTGAACCTTACCACCCCCCCCCTTTCCCCCACCCCTATATATACCAATTCAGGGCATATTCTAGTTCTGAGTATATATTTCCAAATTTGGAGGAGGTGGGGATAAAGTTCATTTCTGACGCAAATGAATCTTAAATTTGAATTCAAAATACAATTCTGACTATAGAAGGAAGTTTGAACTTTACCAACCCCCCCCCCCCTGATATGCAAATATATACACTGAATTGATATATATATATATATATATATATATATATATATATATATATATATATATATATATATATATATATATATATATATATATATATATATATATATATATATATATATATATATAAAGTTCATTTCCAATGCAAATGGATGTTAAATTTGGATCCAAGATGCAATTCTGACTACAGGAGGTGGTTTGTTTCTTTGCTATCTGAATAATCCACTAACATAAACATTACCCATCAGAGGTTTAAATCTGTACCCATCTGGACGTCCATTCAGTTCATCTGATTCACCTGTCGTACAGACCTTCAAAATCTAGACTAAATTGCTTTAATGAGGCTCTTTCAATATTAACCGAATGACTGGTTGGATACAATTTTAGCACTTTTTTTTTAGCCTTTGCTGCCCGCCTCTATGGTTTGATATGCTGGTCAATGAGCTGCAAGAATGCTTAGTGTTGAAAAATATATCCCGAACGAGTGAGCCTGGGAGGCTTACCATGAATTTATTGTCAAAGTCCTTACACGGTCTTGCTGATGAGTGGCAGTTCTTGTCATAATAAAAGATAAAGCACTTGACATATAGAAATCACAGCCATGGCCATCGTCATACAAATTTTTATGTTGATTCGAGATATCACAGAGTCAAACTAAAACCTAAGACATTAAAATATCCAACTATCTGTAAGAAAAATAAAATATAAAAAATATATGAAGTAAGAAAAAGTATGATATTTGGACGAGTAGGCATAAGCCTACTCGTCCAAATGTTTCTTCAAAAAGCGATGTTTTTTTTTAAGTACAAATGTTTGAATTTTTACGGGCGAAATGCGTTATAGAATGAAATTATTAGTTTCGCTTATTTACTTCGACGGTTTTATGTTGCAACACTAAGAAAATTGAGGCACTGGCCGAAGAACTTCATTATTTTGAAACAAACAAAAGGAAAACTCTAGGAAATTGCGGTCATCAGACATGAATAGACTTAGGAAATACCCAAAGGGCAAAATATGCTTGATTTTGATGTACGTGGCACTTGAATCACACATTCTACATTTAGAATAAAGCATTGGTATATCACTTTGCTACTTACCTTACTTGACAAATGTCCGAGGAGCATTTGTTCACGGTAAGTGAGCACTGTCGAGACCCCGAGACATTTGCTGGATACCCTGGATTTTGAAAATATGTGCAGTTCTTATTCGTAGATGATCCACACGTCTGAGTAGCAACTGAAAATACAATGCATTTAGAACATCCTGTGAAAAAAAGTCAATGAAATATATATCATCAATTTAAAATTAGCTAAAATGGTAGATATTTGGCAGGAACACAAGTAAGAACATATTTTAAAGGAAATAGACAATGCATAGGATCATATTATGGGAAACTAAGGAAATATATTGCTGCTACTACTAACAATTCACTGCAGCACCAAGTGCCCTGAGATCCAAATAAATATGAACATTCTTCCTCCACTTCAATCCAAATGATTATCAGAAAAATTTTAAGAGTCTTAAGACTCCTTTAGGGGGAGGTCACACAAGAACTATCTCCTTTTCCCCCTCAAGACTCCGCAACCGTTGTATTATGGTTGCATAGTCCCTAAAAGAGTCTTAAGATTCTTTTAGTGGAGGTTACACAAGAACTATCTCCTTTTCCCCCTCAAGAATATGCAACCTTTGTATTATGGTTGCATAGGCCCTAAAAGAGTCTTAAGACTCTTTTAGAGGTAGGTTACACAAGAACTTTTCCCCGTCAAGACTATGCAACCTTTGTATTATGGTTGCATAGTCCCTAGAAGAGTCTTAAGACTCCTTTAGGGGGAGGTTACAATAGTATCTCCTTTTCCCCTTCAAGACTATACAACCTTTGTATTATGGTTGCATAGTCCCTAAAAGAGTCTTAAGACTTTTTAGGGGGAGGTTATAATAGAACTATCTCCTTTTCCCCCTCAGAACTATGCAACCTTTGTATTATGGCTGCATAGTCCCTAAAAGAGTCTTAAGACTCTTTTAGGGGGAGGTTACACAAGAACTATCTCCTTTTCCCCTTCAAGACTATGCAACCTTTGTATTATGGTTGCATAGTCCCTAAAAGAGTCTTAAGGCTCTTTTAAGGGGAGGTTACAATAGAACTATCTCCTTTTCTCCCTCAAGACTATGAAACCTTTGTATTATGGTTACATAGTAAGAATCTTTTAGGGGGAGGTTACAATAGAACTATCTCCTTCTCTCCCTCAAGACTATGCCACCCGTTCAAAAACATTGATTCCTTGACTTTTCAGGAGCTTTAAGTTGGTTTTTCCCAGTCCTTTAGCATCAACTTGACCAGAATTTGAGTTTCCTTGCTTGTATTGCGTTTATCTGACACACAGTTACGAATGGGACTGCAAGAGAAACATAAATTTTTTTTGGACGAAAAATTGAAGGCTACTTTGTATAGTGCCCGAATACAATGCCAGTGCAATGTTACTTCGAATACAGTTAACCAAGAAAGAGCTAGGTATTGACTCGTAGAGCGAATGCTTTTCATAATTTCGTCATGATAACAACATTATCGAATACCTTATGACAACAAAGTGTGACTTTAGCGTCATTTCTTGAGTGTATTAATTAAAAAAAAAGTTTTTTTTAAACTGAAAGTAAGGAGCAACATTAAAACTTAAAACGAACAGAAATTACTTCGTATATGAAGGGACAGCTTCCTCATCAACGCCCCGCTCTTTACGCTAAAGTTTGACTCTTTCTCTCAACTCTACTTTTTAAAACAGTGAAAAGCTTTAGCGTAAAGAGCAGGGCGTTGATGAGGAAGCAGCCCCTTTCATATACGAAGTAATTTCTGTTCGTTTTAAGTTTTAATGTTGCTTCTTACTTTCAGTTAAAAAAATTGTTTTTTTATTTAATTTTTGAACTGTTTTGAATCAATGCATTTTTTGATTTTGGCTCTCCGCGGAAGAATAATTAAAACGAAATTTCCATTTTTATTTTTTTTTGGCTAAATGGCTTTCTCATAGTTTTGATCGAATGATTTTGAGAAAAAAATGAACGGGAGAGAAAGCCTAGTTGCCCTCCGATTTTTTGGTTTACTTAAAAAGGCAACAAGAGCTTTTAATTTTTTACGAATGTTTTTATTAGTAAAAGATATACATAACTTATAAATTAGCTTACGTGACGAAATTTTGTATTCTCATGTATTTATTACATATATGAGGGGGTTCACCCCCTCGTCAGTACCTCGCTCTTTACACTAAAGCTTAAATTTTGTCCCAATTCATTAAGAATGACCCCTGAATCACAAAAGCCGTAGAATAAATAGTTGAAATTACTAAAAATACTTTAGCGTAAAAAGCGAGGTATTAGGAGGAGGTGACAACCTCATATGCGTAATAATTTCTGTTCGTTTTAAGTTTTAATGCTGCTCCTTACTTCCAGTTGAAAAAACGTTTTCATATTTATTTTATCATTGTTTTTTTTTAATAATGCTAGAAAATCATGAGCTTTGTTCATGAAAATTTTCTTCCCCCATGACGAATTCCTCGATGGAAAGTTCCCCAACATATCCCCTTCTCAACCCCTCCCCCAACCAAAAAATCCCCCTGAAAACGCCTGTACACTTCCAAATAACCATTACTATATGTAAGCACTGGTCAAAGTTTGTAACTCGTAGCCCCTCCCACGGGGACAGTGGGGGAGTAAGTCATCCCCAAAGACATAGTTATAAGGTTTTTCGACTACGCTGAACAAAATTACTACCTCAGAATTTTTATCAGTTGACATTGGGAAAATAATTAGCGTGGGAGGGGGCCTAAGTTCCCTCCAAATTTTTTGGTCACTTAAAAAGGGCACTAGAACTTTTCATTTCCGTTAGAATGAGCCCTCTCGAAAAATTCTAGGACCACTGGGTCGATACGATCACCCATGGAAAAAAAACAACAAACAAACAAACAAATAAACAAGCATCCGTGATCTGCCTTCTGACAAAAAATACAAAATTCCACATTGTGTAGATGGGAGCTTGAAACTTCTACAGTAGGGTTCTCTGATACGCTGAATCTGATGGTGTGATTTTCGTTAAGATTCTATGACTTTTAGGGGGTATTTCTCCCTATTTCCTAAAATAAGGCAAATTTTCTCAGGCTAATAACTTTTGATGGGTAGGACTAAACTTGATGAAACTTATATATTTAGAATCAGCGTTAAAATACAATTCTATTGATGTAGCTATTGGTATCAAAATTCCGTTTTTTATAGTTCTGGTTACTATTGAGCTTGGTCGCTCCTTACTACAGTTCTTTACCACGAATTGTTATATTATCACTACAGTACCGTTGCAATCTTTTCTTAAAACATTTTTTTTTACGGCCGAAATATTTGGCAGCAAAATAAATAATTTTTTTGCTGCCTGTAAAACTTTGGGTTCCTACAACTCTCAAATATTCTTCAAGTTCTTTCTTACTGTTGTGTATTCCTTGACTAGAGACTACGTTCTATTAAAATTGAATCCTGACCAGAGAAAAAGCTATTTCTAATTTTGGAGCTGAGGTCCAAATTCATCAATCCTCCCTGCTCCCCACTCATACATTTTAAAGCTTGGTAATTATAATATTTGATCAGAGACTATTACGAGAAACAACTTTTGAGCTTCTAATCGGCACTAGTTTAAAAAAATTATCTTAGCTCTTGATAATTAGCTTTTGGTGAGTTGAGTCGAACAGGTCTTGATTTAGCTGAAGGTTGACTTACATGACTGTTGAGTTGAAGAGGGTTTGAGTTAAATGGGGATAAGCAAAACGAGAGTGGAGTTGTATGGGGATTGATTTAAACAGGATTACAGTTGAATGAGGGTTGAGTTGTACGAGGGTTCAGTTAAATGGGGTTTTGTTCAATGAGGTTGAGTTCCGCGGGGGTTGAGTTGAACGGGATTTTATTTAAGCGGAAGTTGATCTATACAGGGTTGGGCTAAACGGGGCTCAGTTGAAAGAGGGTTCGGTTAAATGGTTCATTTACATGGGACTCAGCTAAAATAGGTGGGCTACAGTTACACAAACTGTAGTGTCACGGGTATCCATCAGTGGTGGGGTGGGGGTGCATTGTCAAGATGACAAGTACTATATTGAAAAGGAGCGCTAAAATAAGGAATCTAGTTGTGTCATTTTTATATTATGTTAGTTTGTAACCCAGTTAGTTTGTAACCGTGTAACCTAGAGCTATATAGGGGGTAGGGGCGGGAATGCATTTTCACAACACGACTTAACCTTACAAAAGCATGAAATTCGCGATCTAAAAATGTCTCTTCTTTTATTGGCATGTTTTCTCATTGAGAGTGGCTATTTATCAAGAGAAATTGCTCTTTATATGAGAAACGGCTGCCCTTTCCTCAACCCTCGCTCTTAACGCTGAAGTTGGTCTTTTTGACCTAATTCTTTAAGACCGACTACTCAGGAACGAGAGCGGTTAAATTGGAACCAAAAGTGTTGTTAAAGCATAATAAATCTTTAGCATAAATAGGAGAGGGGCTGATGAGGATCCATTCCCCCTTATATATGGGGTAGTATCTATTGATTTTAAGTTTTAATTTCACCCTTGATATTCATTTGAACATTTTTTTTAATTGATTTTTTGTTTCTTAACTATCTGAGATAGAATGTGATTTGCCGTCCTCATTAGCCCCTCATTGCTTGTAGTTAAATTATATAAATATATCAATACTTGTAAATTTAATAGTAGCGTCCTTCATTGATAGCATAAAAATTTGCCTGGGGGTTAAAACAGTTTCTCTGGAACTTGTTTTCTTTAATTTTAGGAGAACATACTAAAGTGGTCGAACACAATTGGAAATGAAAATGAACGGAAGAAGATTAGCTAGGATGAATTTGAAACTGAGCACAGTTCGCAAATAAAAAAACCTAGATGCTGAAGTATTTCTCCTGGTTGTTAATGGGTTAAATTTTCTCCGGCTCGTAACTCCGTTTGGTGACTTCAAGCTTAGCGAATTTCATGTCTTTGAAATTACATAAAAATCGACTTTTTTAATACGTTAATTAAAAAAAACTTTCAGAAAAAGAAGTTTTTTTAAGAAAATTAAATGTCATATTAAACTTGAGATCAAAAGAAATAAAAACCTACAATAACTCAAACTCAAAACGACCAGAAATCATTATTAAAGAATAAATGAAAACCAAAACGAACAGATATTAAATAAACAATCATAGCAAAGAAAATATATACAACAGGTACTAGTATCAATAAAAGAATTAACATTAAAACAAGTAAAGCTTAGATTAAAAATGCAAATAAAGCTTGAAACTAAAGCAAGAAGTATAAATGGAACCACAACCGAACCAAAGTTAAATAAACAATCATATCAAACAGACATACAATAGGTACTAATATAAATGAATAAGTAAATCATAAAACGAGTGAAACTTATATTGAATACGCAGATCAAGCTTGAAACGAACAAAAAAAAAATATATAAATAAGAATTTGGGGTTTTGCCTCCTTCTGTCACTGTAAAAGTCTAAAACCTTTTTGGTCATTGGCGACATACCGAAAACTACATGTGTCTTGATAAGTCTTGGAAAGTACGAATAAAATCGAATGAATATTTAATATATAATGGTATTAATTGTTGAAAGAGTGTCAGTTCAATATTTCATTTCATGGTAATTTTTATTTTTATTTTCAATACTTTAATAACTGGAAAAGAAAATATTTGTGATATAATTCGTTTTCAGTGAAGCACTAACGATACACCAGACCTTAGACTTTGATAGTTAGGAAAGAGAGGAGTATCCAAACTTTTTTTTTAGTGAAACTATATTTTTCTGGAACAGACTTGGAAAGAATTGATAAAATTAAAGAGAATATTTGATATTAAATGATTTTAATTGATGAAAGCTCACCAGTTCAAGATTTTGTTTCACTCAGGACCGGATGTGAAGCTTTGACACCTTTAGGCCCGAGCGTTTTTGCCGCACTGTTTTACAAGATTTTCGAGGGAAACATTTTTAGGGGATAGAAAAATCCGCAAGATCTAGTGGGCCTATTGGTGCATCCTGGCTTTGTTTCACTGCAATTTTGAATTTTTCTTCAAAGTTGTAACAAGTGCAAAAGAATATATTTGTAACATAATCCGTTTTACTATGGCACAAAAAACACAGCAGGCCTTATGCTTTTACCCTTTGGGAAGCGGGCAGTAGCCAAACTCTTGTTTGTAGTGATGAATATATGTTTCTTCAACAGTTTTGAAAAGAGCTAATAACATTAAACTGAATTCCCATGATTTTTGGAATAAAATATCGTTAATAAGTTGTATTTTATTTGTTTTTTCCTTTTTTTCTGGGGGGTTAGGCCATGGAGGGCCAGGGGAGAGTTACCATAATTTTTAGAATAATGAACTTTAATACGGTCTTTTATTGGGGGGGGGGCAAGCAGGGAGTAGCAGGGGTCAGTTTCCTTAAGTTTTGGAATAAAACATAGGTAATAAGTGTTTTGAGTGGGGGTGGAAGTCGGGCTTTTTAACTATTTTGAAACTATTTAAAAAATCCTCACATAAGAACATTACGTACCACAAGGGTATAACATACAACACTTCTTTCCTGGCTGTGGGGAGTGTTTTGACCCAGGAGTTTTTGTTATCTGATGTTTTGACGTATTTTACCAACATGGTAATAAAAAAAATTCGATAGGGTAGAAAGGGCAAGGAGATAGTTGCCATCTGGTCCCTTTTGGCTCTAAACAAGGAAACTACAAATTTCAATTTCCAGTAAAATGAGCTCCATCCAAAATTTATACGACTATTCCTTCCATAAAAACCATATATGCCCCTGGAGCATAATTTACAACACTTCCCACCATGTTTTTGGGGTGTCGTGTAAACCCGTAGTTTTTATTATATGATTTTTGGTCTATAAATAATTTTTAAGACCACACTGCTTTTCCATTTACGAAAAATTTTTAAAAAAAAACTACTTAGTCGAAATTAAACCCGTTTTTCTTTTCTCAATTTTTCATGATTTTTGGTTTATTTTGGCGAAATGAATATAAAAATTCGATCAGGCACAATTGGTGGAAAAAAGGGTTGATAGGGAGGGGGATAGTTGCCGTTGGATCTCTTTTGACTCTCAAAAAGGGAACTAGAACTTTCAATTTCTAGTCACTTGAGTCCTCTCCGAAGTTTACATCATCCATAAAAACCTTATATGCCCCCTGGGCATAAGTTACCACCCTTGCCCCGGCTCAATCGAGTATGCTGACTTCTAAGTCTGATCTGACCATTGGACTATTTCAATGAAAATGGCTATCTCAAATTGATCGGATGCATTTGAGGAAAAGAGGGTGCCATTGGTCTCCCTTTTGACTCTTAAAAAGGGAACTATAGCTTTCAATTTCCAGTAGGATGAGCCCCCTCCGAATTTCTTACGACCATTCCTTCCATAAAAACCTTATATGCCCCTGGGACATAATTTATAATTCTTGCCCCCTGGGTTTCTGGGTGTTGTGGAAACCCCGGAGTTTCTATGATATGAACTGTGGTCTATTTTGGACAAAATGAATATCTAAAAAAACTCGATCGGACGCATTTGGGGAAAAGTGGATTGGTGGGGGGCAGGTTAGTTGCCATTGGATCACTTTTGACTCTCAAAAAGTGGAGTAGAGCTATCAATTTCTTGTCATTTGAGTCGCCGCCGGAGTTTACCTCTTCCATAAGACCCTCGTATGCCCCCGGGGCGTAACTTACAACCCTTCCTCTGAGCTCTGGATGTAAAAATCAGAATAACCCCAAAGGTTTTTTTCTCAGTTGAAAAGAAAGTTTGGAATAACAGGAAAATAAGTCTTTGAACCAAGAATAGAATATTGGAAACTACAGTGATAGCAGTCAAGTATGGTTTTGATACGAGGGTGCTTGAGAAGATGAAGGAGGATTTGCTGGTGGTTTTTCAGAGGAATTGTGTGCGGATAGTTTTGGGTACCTGTTTGACTTGTCTTTTGTCAAAAATTTGTCTTTTGGGCGATAATAAGAGAAATATTAAGATCGCTGAGACAAATTTCGTCAACGAAGGATGACAGATAGCAAAAGATTGTCTTTCTCGGCCATCTATCTAGGGTGAAACAAAAGTACATTTCGTCCAAGAATGGAGTGAAAAGAGGTCGTAATGAAGTATTTAAAGAAAATTAGAACTTCTTGGGAAGGATTAAATAGGCAAGCTTTGAATAAATTTGGATGGAGGAGAAACGTACAAATTTCTTAATTAGAAATCATTTATGGTTTCATGTAATAGAAAATAAAAATGATAGGTAAGTATATTCATCAATACATCTTAAATAGCACGTAATGATTCTTACGGAAGAGAGTCGGGTTCTTAACCTTGTCCAAATCTTGTCAATTTTGATTTTTTTTTCCCCTATAATTGAATGCAATCCTCATATAATTGACTAACTTTCATGTTGTTTTGTAGATCTCCATCCAGCCAAAGAAATAAGTTCGTATCTTCAACTGAGAAAATTCACCAAGGAATTGAGAGACTGTTTTATTTATCTTTTAAATAAAAAAAAACAAGTTTTTTTTAACTGGAAATAAGGAGCGACATTAAAACTTAAAACGCAAAGAAATTACTTCGTATATGAAAGAGGCTGCTACCTCATCAACGCCACGTTCTTTACGCTAAAGTTTGACTCTTTCTCTCAATTCTTCTTTTTAAAACAGTCACTGGATTTCACAAGATTAGTCAATTAATAGGTTACTATTATACACAGTATAATAGGTAATTATTATACTGTTACAAAGTTATGGAGCGCTATTATGTTGTTGCAGTATAAAGTAAAGTATATATATATATAAACACACATATATACAACATTCCATTCTATACAGTTTTAGTTACTATTAAATAAAAAAAACAAGTTTTTTTTAACTGAAAGTAAGGAGCGACATTAAAACTTAAAACGCACAGAAATTACTTCGTATATGAAAGAGGCTGCTTCCTCATCAACCCCCTCATTTACGCTAAAGTTTGACTCTTTCTCTCAATTCTTCTTTTTAAAACAGTAAAAAACTTTAGCGTAAAGAGCGGGGCGTTGATGAGGAAGCAGCCTCTTTCATATACGATGTAATTTCTGTGCGTTTTAAGTTTTAATGTCGCTCCTTACTTTCAGTTAAAAAAACTTGTTTTTATTTAATTTCTGAACGTTTTTGAATCAATGAATGTTTTGATTTTGGCTCTCCGCAGAGGAATAATCAAAACGAAATTTGCATATTGTTTTTTTTTTTTGCTAAATAGCTTTCTCGTAATTTTGATCGAATGATTTTGAGAAAAAAAGAGCGGTTGACGAAGCCTAGTTGCCCTTCGATTTTTTGGTTAATTAAAAAAGCAACTAGAACTTTTAATTTTTTACGAATATTTTTATTGGTAAAAGATTTAAGGAACTTACAAATTAGCTTACGTAAAGAACTTTTGTATTCTCATGTTTTTATTACATATATGAGGGGATTCACCCCATCGTCAGTACCTCGCTCTTTACATTAAAGCTTAAATTTTATCCCAACTCATTAAGAATGACCCCTGAATCACAAAAGCCGTAGAATAAATAGTTGAAATTACTAAAAATACTTTAGCGTAAAGAGCGAGGTATTAGAAGGAGGTGAGCCCCTCATATGGGTAATAATTTCTGTTTGTTTTAAGTTTTATTGTTGTTCCTTACTTCCAGCTGAAAAAGCTTTTTCACATTTATTTTTTAATTGTTTTTTTTTAAATAATGCTGGTAAATCCTGCTCTCCCTTCATGGAAATTTTCTTCTCCCATGACAAATTCTCGATGGAAAGTTCCCCCAGCATATCCCTCTCTTCTCAACCCCTCCCCCAACCAAAAAAAATCCTCCTGAAAACGCCTGTATACTTCCCAATAACCATTACTATATGTAAGCACAGGTCAAAGTTTGTAACTCTTTGGCCCTCCCACGGGAACTGTGGGGGAGTAATTCGTCCCCAAAGACATAGTTATAAGGTTTTTCGCCTACACTGAATAAAATGGCTATCTCAGAATTTTGATCCGTTGACTTTGGGAAAATAATTAGCGTGGGAGGGGGCCTAGGTGCCCTCCAGTTTTTCTGGTCACTTAAAAAGGGCAATAGAACTTTTCATTTTCGTTAGAATGAGCCCTCTTGCAACACTTTAGGACAACTGGGTCGATACGATCACCCCTGGGAAAAAAAACAAACATAAAAAAAAAAAAAAAAACAAATAAACACGCATCCGCGATCTGCCTTGTGGCAAAAAATGCAAAATTCCACATTTTTGTAGATAGGAACTCCAAACTTCTACAGTAGGGTTCTCTGATACGTTGAATCTGATGGTGTGATTTTCGTTAAGATTCCATGACTTTTAGGGGGTGTTTCCCCCTATTTTCTAAATTAACACAAATTTTCTCAGGCTCGCAACTTTTGATGGGTAATATTAAACTTGATGAAACTTATATATTTAAAACCAGCATTAAAATGCGATTCTTTTGATGTAGCTATTGGTATCAAAATTCCATTTTTTAGAGTTTTGGTTACTATTGAGCCGGGTCGCTCCTTACTACAGTTCGCTACCACGAACTGTTTGATTCAAGCAAATCTGTGTGAATTCTACTCGTGAAAAAGATAGTGAAAAGGAAAAAAATTCTATGGCTCTGCACACGCTTAAATATTAGCTACGTTTTTCAAAAAATATATATATAATATATGGTAATATAAAAATATATGGTAATATATGGTAATATATTTGTATACATATATACCATATTACCCACATATGCCATATATAACATATTACCTTATGTTACATATATGGTAATACATAAATATATGGTAAAACAATATAAAAATATACATAAATATGGTTTGTATTCCACTTACTAACGCAGCAGACGCCAAAACCACTTGCACAGTAGCCACTTGCTGTTCCACCCGCTGTGGCACACTCGGCTGCTGTTAGACAGGTGCCGTTGTAAAAGTTGTTGGCAGTACACATTTCATTCACAAAACGCACAACGCTGAATATTGACAGGACTACAAAAAAAAATGTCGTTGGTTAGTTTAGTATTGTTTTCTGTTGTCATAGGGCAACCGATAAGACTCATTCTTCTGATTCATAATTAATCTACTAAATAATTCTTCTAGCAGCTCGTTGTAACAAAAAATGGCCTAAGACCAGAAGGTGGAGTCATGTCATTTTCTGGCAAAATGACAAAATGACCACTCATCGAAGAAGATAGCTTAGGACAGTGGGTTTAACCCACTGTTCCCAGTGCATTCAAGTGAGGTATTTTTCACTGCTGCTATGGGCAGCAGACACATGGCAGAAAACATGGCAGAAATACATGGCAGAAATACATGGGCAGAAAAAAAGTTCTTTTGAGCAGGAATTTTTAACAACCTTGAAGAAAACATCAAACTGAACCAAACAAAACCTGTTGATCGTATAAGTCATTAACGTAAATATCGTGCAGATTAATCAATGCTAAAACCGCAAACGCAAGCAAGCACTGCATTAGCTACATCTTAAATCATTTGGAACTAAAAAAAAGGTAATTGATTGACATGCAAAGTTTGGATGGAACTTCAATGACTATAAGCTAAACATCCCTGAACTCCATTGAATATCTTAATGAACTATAGAACGTACGATGTTTAGATCAGGGGGAGAGGATGTACTTCCAGGTAAAACAACATGTACAGGGAAACTTTCCCCTTGTATCCATTCAATCTAATTGTTAATAGTATTCAATACTGTTAAAGAGAGTGTTCTGAAAATTTGGCAAAACTAGAAGTCCTTTTTCAATGCATCCTTTAAAAGCCCAATTCACAAACATGTAAGTCATTACGGAGAAAAACGAAGATGAATCTTCTCTCACCCGCTGATGTAAGCAACAGTCGGTGAAACTTTTTATTGCTTAAATAACAGTAAAATTGCTTGTTATCCCGGTAAGGAGTGAGTGATAGGCTCTAAATTTGTAAAACGAATATGTGTGAACGAGGCTTGCCACCATTAGCCACCACTTGTCACCAGTATCACTATCACTGCTATAAAATACATCCCAGTTTCTTTCCTGTAAACTTTTTTTTTATGCTATAGAACAAACTCTTCGACGCTAATATTGGTTTTAATTAAGTGCAAATGATGCTCTGGTCTTTGTTAGGTTTATGGGGTTGGCAGAACCGCTCTTATTTGCGATGAAATATGTCTGCTCTAAGTTTTAAATTCTTAATTATTTTCGTTAAAGGTGTCATTCGTAGTATTTTCTGTGCGATTTAGGTTTGACCTCAGCTTTCAAATTTTAGTCATTTTAGTTTTTTACTTGGCTTACTTTTATTATGTGTGAATCCCAAAGACACGTGTAGTGTATCTATTTTACCGAAGTTTAATTTTAATTTTATCTTAATGAACAAGTTATTGAGGGGGCTGTATCACCCCTATAAGAAAATCTTTTCGAGTTTCATGTAAAAAAACTCATTTTTTGGTTAAAATTCTAATGGAGAAACATATTCCCTATTGACTTTATTTCGAAAAACTGAGGAGAAGGAGCGGCAATTGGGGGTAGATTCTAGAAGAATACTTTTTTTTTATCTTCAATTAAAAAACCGAAAAAACCTATATCACAAGACATCATGGTGCCACTGTTGAGGAGGACAGCGTCAAGATAACGCCATCAATACTTCATCATGTTGCAATTAAGTTGTATGAATTTACGTTAGAAATCTTTTTTTTCAGATCTCAGACCTACAAGTATGTCACTTAGTACGACTCCGTGTTCCCCTCATACACACACAGGTTTAGGTTTAAACGTCCGTTTTACTACGACGTTTAAAGTTACAAAAAGAAAGGAAAAGATGCAATAAGTAGCAAGCGATAAATAAAGGTTTTTACATAAAAACATGGACAGAGAGAGAAAGAGAAGACAGAGAGGAGAGAGAGAGAGAGAAAGAAGACACTTCATACGCACGTACGTTTTTCCGAAATAATTTATATAAATAGTTTTGTTTCAAATCTATATCCAATAAAAAATATCGAAATACTCACATTTTTTCTTTCTCGCATCTTGATTATGCACAGTGGAATTAGTAAAATTAAAATTTCCAGAAACTCCTCCTTTCTCAGTTCTATTATATGCCAATCTTGCATTTATGGCACTATTTGTAATCATTCCTATCTGTTCGCTGTCATTGTCTGCTAATAAAATGCCACAGTGGCCATGGGTGGCAATAAAAATAAGAATGACTAGATTTAAAATGTGGAGCATCATCCGTATTGACATTTTTTGAAGCTCGTTGATTTTTTGCAGTCTTTATTTAGTCTTTACGTGACACTAAGGTTTATAATGAAAGCATGAAGTTGGATAAATAAATATTTTTTCAACGCTAGGTACAATTTCACTAAGTAAGGACAAAATAATTTGAGAATATATGATTGTCCTAGCTATTTGAACAAGTAGATCATTGAGGTATACTGAACATATGTCATCGTTTGTGACAACGCGCTTCATCAGTACTGACTGAACAATTGGTACACAAACAATCTAAAAAAAAAAAACTATGTTATATCAACAATTTTCGACATAATTTAAACAATTTGATAAATTTAAATGGCTATTTATTTTTATAAAATTGGCTTTAAACTGGCTAGAAAAAATGAAAAACATTTTTTTAGAGGGTGCTTCCTTTCCGTAAATAAGCAAAATGAAAACACAGAAATATATAATATCAAGTTCAACTTATTGAGCAACGAAAGTAAATAATATAATGAAATAATATGATATAATGTGTGTGTGTGTGTGTGTGTGTGTGTGTGTGTGTGTGTGTGTGTGTGTGTGTGTGTGTGTGTGTGTGTGTGTGTGTGTGTGTGTGTGTGTGTGTGTGTGTGTGTGTGTGTGTGTGTGTGTGTGTGTGTGTGTGTGTGTGTGTGTGTGTGTGTGTGTGTGTGTGTGTGTGTGTGTGTGTGTGTGTGTGTGTGTGTGTGTGTGTGTGTGTGTGTGTGTGTGTGTGTGTGTGTGTGTGTGTGTGTGTGTGTGTGTGTGTGTGTGTGTGTGTGTGTGTGTGTGTGTGTGTGTGTGTGTGTGTGTGTGTGTGTGTGTGTGTGTGTGTGTGTGTGTGTGTGTGTGTGTGTGTGTGTGTGTGTGTGTGTGTGTGTGTGTGTGTGTGTGTGTGTGTGTGTGTGTGTGTGTGTGTGTGTGTGTGTGTGTGTGTGTGTGTGTGTGTGTGTGTGTGTGTGTGTGTGTGTGTGTGTGTGTGTGTGTGTGTGTGTGTGTGTGTGTGTGTGTGTGTGTGTGTGTGTGTGTGTGTGTGTGTGTGTGTGTGTGTGTGTGTGTGTGTGTGTGTGTGTGTGTGTGTGTGTGTGTGTGTGTGTGTGTGTGTGTGTGTGTGTGTGTGTGTGTGTGTGTGTGTGTGTGTGTGTGTGTGTGTGTGTGTGTGTGTGTGTGTGTGTGTGTGTGTGTGTGTGTGTGTGTGTGTGTGTGTGTGTGTGTGTGTGTGTGTGTGTGTGTGTGTGTGTGTGTGTGTGTGTGTGTGTGTGTGTGTGTGTGTGTGTGTGTGTGTGTGTGTGTGTGTGTGTGTGTGTGTGTGTGTGTGTGTGTGTGTGTGTGTGTGTGTGTGTGTGTGTGTGTGTGTGTGTGTGTGTGTGTGTGTGTGTGTGTGTGTGTGTGTGTGTGTGTGTGTGTGTGTGTGTGTGTGTGTGTGTGTGTGTGTGTGTGTGTGTGTGTGTGTGTGTGTGTGTGTGTGTGTGTGTGTGTGTGTGTGTGTGTGTGTGTGTGTGTGTGTGTGTGTGTGTGTGTGTGTGTGTGTGTGTGTGTGTGTGTGTGTGTGTGTGTGTGTGTGTGTGTGTGTGTGTGTGTGTGTGTGTGTGTGTGTGTGTGTGTGTGTGTGTGTGTGTGTGTGTGTGTGTGTGTGTGTGTGTGTGTGTGTGTGTGTGTGTGTGTGTGTGTGTGTGTGTGTGTGTGTGTGTGTGTGTGTGTGTGTGTGTGTGTGTGTGTGTGTGTGTGTGTGTGTGTGTGTGTGTGTGTGTGTGTGTGTGTGTGTGTGTGTGTGTGTGTGTGTGTGTGTGTGTGTGTGTGTGTGTGTGTGTGTGTGTGTGTGTGTGTGTGTGTGTGTGTGTGTGTGTGTGTGTGTGTGTGTGTGTGTGTGTGTGTGTGTGTGTGTGTGTGTGTGTGTGTGTGTGTGTGTGTGTGTGTGTGTGTGTGTGTGTGTGTGTGTGTGTGTGTGTGTGTGTGTGTGTGTGTGTGTGTGTGTGTGTGTGTGTGTGTGTGTGTGTGTGTGTGTGTGTGTGTGTGTGTGTGTGTGTGTGTGTGTGTGTGTGTGTGTGTGTGTGTGTGTGTGTGTGTGTGTGTGTGTGTGTGTGTGTGTGTGTGTGTGTGTGTGTGTGTGTGTGTGTGTGTGTGTGTGTGTGTGTGTGTGTGTGTGTGTGTGTGTGTGTGTGTGTGTGTGTGTGTGTGTGTGTGTGTGTGTGTGTGTGTGTGTGTGTGTGTGTGTGTGTGTGTGTGTGTGTGTGTGTGTGTGTGTGTGTGTGTGTGTGTGTGTGTGTGTGTGTGTGTGTGTGTGTGTGTGTGTGTGTGTGTGTGTGTGTGTGTGTGTGTGTGTGTGTGTGTGTGTGTGTGTGTATTTATATATATATTATGACATGCCACCATTACAATGTGAGTAAAAAAAACAAAAAAAAAACTGAAATGTGTGGATGATAGACATCAGTTTAGTTATACAGGAATATTTTCTACGCCAACAATTGAAATTGAAATTCAATTGGTTAGAAATGCTGCCTTAATATTTATAGTTTTAATGGAAATATGTAACATGTTAAACTTTTAGAGCCAGAACAGCAGTAAAAATGAATAAAAAAACTGAATATTTTAGATTCACATCTAGATACCTTTAATAACAAAAAAAAACGAATCAGACATGAAGATAATAGAACATACAGCACATAGAATAAAAAAAATAAAAAAAATTGAAAATATAAATAGAAAATATAAGTGAAAATAGAAATAGAGAAAACAGAAATAAGAATTAGAGAAAATAGAAATATAAGAGATAGAAAATAAGAAAAATAGAAATAGAAGAAATAGAAGATAGAAAAAATAATACAAAATGATAAAAAATTTTGCTAAAGGAAATATGAAAATATAATTTTTTTAAATTTTAGTTATGATAAATATCTCTAAGCCCACTTTAAGAAAAGTCTCATTTATTTTTTTTTTATTCTTTCTTTTTTCGTTTGCTCATGTTAACCATGCCGTCATATTAGCAATTTGATTTAGTAGTGGCGAAATTGACAGGCTTTCCACTGAGGCTTCTATGAATTCTAAAAATCACGAAAAGTGATGGAAAGTGAATAAACTATTTGATCTTCTTCTACAGGTATCATAACGAGCAAATCGTTTCTGAGAGTAATCTTTTATCATATGAAAACAATGTTCAAGAAAGTTCTACTAAAACTGCGTTGAATGTTAAATTCGCATTTGATGAACTTGAGCGTTTTCCCGAGATTTACAGGTCGATTTCAAAAGTATTTTCTGCGCTAAAAGTATCCAATGAAGCTGCCGCTTTACCCGGCTCACAGTCTGCTTTATTTGCAGAAAATTTTGCTATAGAATAGGAATTAGAGAAAACTGGAGAATCTACTGTTTAAGAGATATCTCGTCAAGTTTCTGTAAAGTGTGGCGCGAAAGTGTAATCTTTTCTTAAAGACTCTGAGGAAACTCTAATTAATGAGTTGTTCGATTCTGTGTCACTGGAGTTCAATCCCATCTTTGATGGTGTGGAAAGAGAGCTGAAAGCGTGTGGAATGCAAACCCATAATCTGGAGAATCGAATTGAAAAAACCGATGTCAAGCTTGACGATATGAATCAATAAAATATCTTGGACAGTCTTCTTTTCAACGGCCTGAAAGAAAAGCCAGGAGTTGACCTTAAAACGACTTTTCTCAATGTCTTATCGACACAGATGGGTGTTACTGGTATGTCTCCTGGCAAAATATCAAGTGTTTTCCGGTTTGGAATGAGTGAGCCCCATACTGCTATTGATAAAGTTACTCCAGTACTAGTGCAGTTTGCTAGCAAAGAAGTTGCTCGAAAAGTTTTCTCATAGAAGTCTAGACTATCTGGCTCAGGCATCTTTGTGTCGGAATCCTTTACAAAGGGACTTTTGATTAGCTAAATTCCAGGAGGGATCAGTTCAATGTCAAATATGTATGGAATGACCGCAGCAACATACGAGTGAAGTTGCCACGTTGCCTGGTGAACCGTCTGCGCAGAAAATAAGATAACCTGGTGAATGCATTTGAAATAGTGTTTGTAATGTTTTTCGTTGTTTTTTTCTTTCCCTTGTATTACTTTTGTTGCCTTTTTTCTTACTACTTAACTATATTTGTTATTTTCACTGTTATTCTTAAAAATTGTTGATTCTCAGCCTTTTATTTTTTTTTCTTACTTTTTATCTTTCCGCTTAAAGAGATTTGTTTGGTTTTCATATTTATTTACTCTTACTGGTTCTATACTTGATTATTTAATGAGGCGACCTTTTCGTCCAGAAGAGATTCTGCCAATAGCAACAGATCTTGAACCGCGTTGAACCATGTTAGACTCCAACAGTTAAGAAAAAGTTCTTATTTTCAAAGTCTGCGGTTTAAACCCGGGGAAGCTGATTCGTTGCATTTATGTGTCTGGATTTGCTACCTTACTACTTGTTATGAGGCTGTGCAACAATTTATCTGTGATTCTCAAGAAAAAATTAGTTTAATTGGTATATGTGAAAGTTTTTTGAGTTAGGAAAATTCTCTCGTTATTTTCTTTTCTAGATTATAATTTAGAGATTAAAAACTGGACATCACTTCATAGAGCGATGCGATCAAACACATAGGTGTGTTTGATTTCAAATTCGTTGTCTTACCAAGTAAGAATTTGTATTGATGTTTGAATAGAGGGTAAGTTTGAAAACTTTAGTCTGGGACTAGATTTGGGAAGTAGGAAATTATTGGTTAGTGTTGTGTATAGGCCACCGAGTGCTAGCTGAGAAGAATTTGAGTGTGGGTTTGATCAACTTGCACGTGCGGCGTCTCGGAGAGGTCTAGATTTTATTTTTATGGGTGATTTCAACTTTGATCTGCTTTCATTGAATGGAGTGAATCTTGATTATTTTAATTTGATGGCTGCCCATGATCTCTTCCCCCTTGTGAATATTCTAACACGTATTACGAGTCATTCAGCCGCTCTCATAGATAGTATTTTTTTTTTGTTGATTCTAAGTATCTGGACCGTCGTCATGCTAATGTTGTTCTATACCCTTATTTGGACCATTTCCCAGTTGTCGCTACGATACCTTGTGGCTGAATAAAAAGAAATTAATTAAAAAAAGTGAAAACTCGGTCTTTAAGGAAGGAGAATTTACAGAGGTTTGGTGAAGAGTTAAGCAGCTATGATTTCTAATTGAATTTTAGATATGACTGATGACGCTTCTGGTGCATTTGATCGCATTGTGGGGATCGTGCATCCACTATATGATAGGACTTGCCCAGTGAAATGTTTGAAACAGCTTCAGAATGAGCCCAGGAAGCCCTGGATAACTATGGAAATTCTTGAACCGTCAGATTTAAGAATTCAATTGTATGTGGATTATTTAAATAGCGAGTGTGCCAAAAAAACTGGAAGACTTCGCAATAATACGCCATAAAGTGAACTCGATGAGAAGAAAAGCTAATAAGGAATACTTTGCGAATCAACTGAGTTTAAATAATGATAATACTACAGTAACTTGGAAGGTTGTTAATGATCTATTTGGGAAGAAGAAAGTAGCTCAACCTAATTCGCTACCGATTCAAGGAGAAACTGGTAGTGATGAAATGATTATTATTAGTACATTTGCTGAGTTCTTTTCAGGCATTGGCCAAAATGTACAGACAGAAGGGCTGATAAATTCTAAAATGATTTCTATGATTATGAATTTGTGGATGATTGAGGAACTGGAAGTCAAATAGAGTTTCAGCCGTGTACTGAAGACTAAATACTCAGGGTTTTGAAAACAATCAAATCTAATTCAGCAGGGACAGATGACATTAATCTTAAAACTTTTAAGTCAGTGATTTGTTATTTACTACCATGCATCGTCCACATAATCAATCTTTCCCTCCAAACCAGCGAATTTCCTGGTGCACAAAAAAGAGCAAAAGTCAACTCTCTTCACAAAGGCGGTTCTAAGCTAAATGTTGAACATTATAGACCCATATCAATCCTACCTCTTTTTTCAAAATTATTTGCAAAATTGTGCATAAAAGGCTTTATGATCATCTTACAAAAACGGGGATGTTAAGTGAAACCTACTTCGGCTTTAGGAAAGGTCACTTGATATCGGATGCCATGCATTCCCTCTGTGATTCTTTAAATAAATACATTAAACGTGATGAAACACCTTTGACTATTTCTATTGATTTTAGAAAAGTGTTTGATGCAGTAGAATGAAAAATTTTATTCAAATGTCTACCTTTGTATTTTCTGGTAACTATCTGAAGTGGTTTGATAGTTTTGTGAGTGGTAGATCTCTTCAAGTTGTATTAAATGATGTTTTTTCCTCTCCTTTTCAAACGAAGTGTGGTGTGCCCCAGGGGTCCATCTTGGGACCACTTCTCTACCTTGTGTATGTTGATTCAATTCGCTTCTACTTATCTGAGTGTTTTACTAAAACGTTTGCGAATGATACTGTTTTAACTGTGTCTAGTCAATCCCTCATTATTTGTCGTTGAAAGTAAATAGAGTTTTAAGTTTTTTTTTTACAAGTTTGAGCATTTTGTCAGTGAATGTTAAAAAAAACTAATTTTATGATATTCAGGAGAGTTGGTAAGCAGACAAGAGTTTATGGAGAGATATTTTTAAATCGTAGGGCTTATCACAGGTGCATGAAGTGCATTATTTGGGTTTCCAGCTTGATTGTAATTTGTCTTGGAGGCCCCATAGTGATCTCGTTGCAGCAAAAATTGCTAGAGGTTTGGGAATTTTGCGCCGATTAAAGCATGTTTTACCATTATTAGTTCTTCTATTGCTGTCCCATACTATTACTTCGCCTTATATTTCTTATGGTTGTGTTCTTTGGTCTAAGAATTTGTATTCAAATTTAAGAAGGGTGCATATTCAAGAATATTTGAACAGACAAGAGATGTTAAACAAGGAAGTGCCCTGTCACGTCGGCTATTCGGAATATTCGTAAACGAAATCGTAGAATTCTTGGAGAAAAGATGGGCCCCAACCGTTAAGCTCGGCAACAGAACGATTTCGGCTCTGCTGTTCGCCGACGACATGGCATTAGTAGCGAAAACAGCTCGTCAACTACAAATTTTAATTGACCT
Organism: Artemia franciscana; assembly: GCF_032884065.1. Taxonomy (NCBI): domain Eukaryota; kingdom Metazoa; phylum Arthropoda; class Branchiopoda; order Anostraca; family Artemiidae; genus Artemia; species Artemia franciscana. Next base: position 7,254,602 of record NC_088878.1, on the reverse strand, counting down.
GATGGCAGAATACCTTGAATCGAAGAAACTACGTCTCAACCTCGGGAAGACGGAGATAATGATCTTCAATAAAGGAGGAAGAAGGAATTTAGTCGAGAACAAGAAATTTCGGCTCAAAGGACAAGATATTAAGGTAGTGGAAAAGGCGAAATATCTGGGATTTACCCTGACACCTAACTGCAGTTAGAAGGAACATGTGCGCGAAATGTCAAAGCGAGGGAAAGCAGCAGTGGGTGCAATATTACGTAATGACCTAGTGAAAAAGTCGAAGTCATTAAAAATGTTTAAGCAAATATTTGATTCGAAAATTAAACCGGTAATCCATTACGGAGTTGAGCTATGGGGCCTAGAGGCCGAGGAGAAGCTAGAATCAGTCCAGTTTAGATACTACAAAAGACTCTTTGGGCTGCACCAGACAACACATAACCAGCTAATCAAAGGAGATTCGGCATCTTCTCACTGAAATTGCACCGGCTTTATCAAGTATTTAAGTTTTGGCTGATATTAACCCAACTTCCTGAGGAACGATTGGTTAAACAAGCTTATAATGATTTGCTTCGAAATAATAGGAAAACTACTTGGACTCAACAAATCAAGAAATCTCTCGACACACTAGGCTTATCTTATTTCTGGATGGAAGGAAACGGGCCCGGAAACACACAATGCCTTCCAGAAATTATGCAGAGATTGAAAGACCAAGAGATACAAGAGTGGGGTTGTTTAGTACGTTCGTCGGAAACACTGAAGTAATATAGTAAAGTAAAAGAAATTTTTGGGGAAGAATATTATTTTAAGGTAAATTTACCTTTTAGATATTTAAAATCATGGATCCAGTTGAGGGGAAATTGCCTTCCAGTACACAGGGGACAGAAATTAAAAAAAATAAGGGTACAAATGGTAAGTGTGGGTATTGCGGAAAAGAGGATAATAATTTAGCCCATTTCCTCATGGAGTGCCAGGAGCTTGAAAGTCTTAGGGATGAAATTTAGGGGAACCATCGGTTGGTGCTGCTTTCTGATATCCTGAGGTCTTTGATGCCTGGAACCATATGCAAAATGGCACGATATTTGGAAAAGGCGGGAGAGGCTCAGTCGAGCCCGAGTGAATGAAAATAAGTATCCTTTTATATTGAGTGTGTGTTCTGTGCAGTGTTGTATTATTAAATCATGTTGTGTATGGCCGTAGGGCTCAAATAAACTTTCTTTCTTTCTATTCTTCAAAATGAAGCAGGACGTCTTTTTGGTAATTATGAAGAAAGCGTGAACGATACCGTTTCGTGTTTTAAGAAATTGCGAGTGGTTAATATTGGTCAGATTCGCAATTTTCAAGCTGCCGTTTTTGCTTATCGATGTTGGAATTATTTATGTCCTACAATTTTTACTGATTTTTTTCACGTAAATCGCTCGCTCCCCAGGCATGCGATTAAGGAGATACATAATTTTGTTGTTGTGTACCGAGACACCACACGTGCAGGTTCCGGAATTAGTTATTTATCTCCGGCTATTTGGAATGATATCCCAGCTGGCATTTTGGGGGCTGAGCACATTGGGCTATTTAAAGTAAAGCTTAAAAAACATTTATTGGGGGAGGGTAGTTGATTTTGGTATTTTTTGTTAGTTGAGTGTTTTCGTACCTTGTTTTTTTTTTAGTTTTCTATAGGTGATTTTTATTATTGGTTGAGAATTAGAGGATGGCAGCCGTCCATCATCATTAGGGCTTTTTGAGCCTTCGATTGATTGCGGACATAAAAGAGCAGGTTGAATCCAAAACTACTGCTAGCTTTTCCCGGTGTAACCAGGCATCAATTTTTGTGTTCCAGAGCAGGAAACATATATGCCCTGAGTATTTTCATGATTATTTTTCCATGAATCAGGACTACCATAAATATGATACAAGAAATTCACAACTTTTAAGCCATGAACAAAGAAAAATAGTTCGATCATCATATGTGGTTCGTAATCTGGGGCCTTCTGTTTGGAATAGTTTGCTGGCTGGCATCAGGGAGTCTGTCACTTTATATGGGTTTAAAAATAAATTGAAAATATTTTATTTAAGTAATAGGTTTTGAAGGGCAGAAGGTTTTTGGTGTCTTTTTTTTGCAGTTTATTGATGTGGGGCGGGGGCTGAATACCGGTAAATGATATTTAATATGATTATTTTGTTGCATTTTGTTCATGTGTATGTGTTGTTATTTTTTATATATAAGATAGGCTAGGTGGTTAATCATGAGATGTTATGTTTAGATCTTTATTTATAAGATGTAAATCATAATATGAAATTGCAGCACAAGTCCTTAGGACTTTCTTTTTGCTGCAATAATTTATTAGTGTTGTTATTTTTTTATTTATGTTTGTATTGTGGATAAAATAAAACTTACCCACCTACCTACCTACCTTCCGAGGGTGGTTTTGTGTATAGGCTACATAGTTTATTTTGTAGTTACTAGTAAATTTAATAAATTTGTCTAAAAATTTGTTTAGAATATCCTACTTGAAATCGTTCAATCGTCTTGTTGGACTTGTATATCCTTAAGACTTCAGTTTAGTTGGTAGTTTGCACAGCATGATATTGAATTTGTTTGAAGCTGTTGAAGTTTGAAGGAGTTGTTTAGACCTTCCGCAAAATGATATTTAACAATGTTGTATACCTTAACATGAGACTTTCTTCGGGTTTTTATTTCTTTTTTTTCAACTTTTACATCCATTTCCTGTAGTTTTAGCTGTTTACTTAAGTTTGATTTAATTTTTTTTTATATATGAAAAATACAGCAAACCACAATTTTGACACCAGTGAATATGAAATCAATCGAAAGTGATGAAAAAACCTAAATCTCTTGGTTATATTTACCAAGGTGATATTCAAAGAAAGTTCGTTTTTCAACTGAAAGTAAGATGTAACATTGAAACTTAAAATTAATGGAAACAATTCCGTATATGAGAGAGGGGATCAGGCCCTTACTAAGTTCTTAGTGCTTTAGAATTTGTTTATATATTAATTCCACAGCCCTTGTGTCTCGTCAGTCGTTCTTAAGGAATTGGAGCGAAAAGTCAAATTTTAGCATAAAGAGCATGGGATTGAGGAGAGGGTGACCTCCCACCCCAGAAGTAATTTCTAATTGATTGGTAGTTTTCTGCTTTTTAATGTTTTTGATTAAGTGCTAAAACGTTAGATTATATTCTAATTAAGACAATTTTAAATTTTAGTATCTAGTCAACATGATGGATTAACAGTAGTTTGTTGAAAAAGTCATTATTAATAATTTTACTACAGAATTTTAGGTGGACAGAAAGGGGTGTTATTGTTTGTATGGATGGAACTTCTTCATGGCATTTGATAAACTGCGCAGCTGAAACCATCATGATCTCTTCAATAGGGATATCTCATGTTTAAATACGGTACTCTTTTCCATAAACAGGAGAAGAGATACATTACATTTTCAAAACGTTAAAAATCAAACTCCTGAGAGCACTTCTCAACCTCCCCCAAGCAATTTTCTGATGATTCCCATGATTTTCCACCTCACCGTGTTCACCTCTGCGTCGGTAGGTAGGTAAATATAATATTTTATGCTAAAGAGAAAAAGACTGTGGTATTAGTAGGGGCTCAATTACCCCCTAGGAACAATAATTAAGACATAGACCAAAAGCTTTTTTGGGAATGAAGAGAAATTATACATCAGTTTCTACCCCTCTGCCCTCCTTCCACAAAATACATTTTAAATGTATCTGAACTTACATATTACTGTGTAGAATGTTATGAAATCTGTAGCTTTAAACTAAATGTCAGAAACATTTTTCTGGAATAAAAAAAAAGGTATTATCCCTCAGTGCCCTCCTTTCGATTTAGTGAGAATGAAGTAAGATGAATGAAGAGAGATGAGAACTTTGATCCCCCCCATCTTATACCTCTTTCAATATTTATTAGAAAAACCATGAAGGATCAGATAATTTGGGCAATGAAAATGTCCAAACCAGTTGAAATGTTCCCTAAATCATTCAGTGATATAATGCCCGTCTTTTATAATAGCTCATGCGCAATTACACATAACCAGAAATAATTTCATGAAAAATCTAGCGAGTCAACTGAGCTAAATCAAACAGTAAGATATATGTCGATGTTAACGATTAATCCTCCAGAGTGTTCAGAAAGCGAGTCAGCGTGGAACACTTTCAAGGTTAATGTTCTCACTGCAGCTACAGAAGTTGTGGGCCTTAAGCAGCGAAAAAGCAAAGAGTTGATCAGCAGCCAAACGTTCCAAGTAATCGAACAGAGACGGCGAGCGAGACCACGAGGAGATATGACACTCTACAGACAGCTCAACACACAGCGCAACTCTATACCTCACAAGGACAAGAAAGACTTCATTGCAGGGAAAGCCGCTGAGCGAGAGCAAGCTGCCCAAGAGAAAGACATAGGGCAACAATCAAGATCTTGCGTGAGCATACTGACCATCATACCATGGCGTGCGTCCACAAGCCTAAAAGAAGCGAAGGGAGAAACCATATACGACCAGTTCCAATGTTTTGGTCTATGGAAGAAACAGTTCGAAATACTGATCAACTGAGATCCACCCGATTCCATTGAAACAGGGCTTGTTGCTGCTGCTGCAGAGACTACAGCTGCCATCGATTGTAACGAATTTTCTCCTGGGGAGATCAGATCGGCCGTGAAGAAACTTAAGAACAATATAGCAGCCGACACTTGTGGCAACGCTTCTGAGCTACGCACAACAGGTGGCCCTGCAATGATACTCTGGCTGCAGATGGTGTTCTACTTTCATTGCGCTTGTTCCTCTTCTCTAGAACGTATTCGAATTTTTTGTTCATGTAAGTATGCTAATTATGCTTTCGTCAGCCCTGTTACAGGGATAGTAGGCCTAACCGGTTATCCCGGTCGTCATTTGTGTCCCGGTCTTGTGAACATTCGCTTTTGAATTGGTATATGATGAAATAAATTTTTGTGTTTTTCCCCTTTTTTTCTTTTTAGTTTTTTTTTTGTTTTTTACTTTTTTTTAGTGTTTTTAGTTTTTTTTCTTTTTATTTTTTTTGTAGTTTTTACCTTTTTAGTTTTTTTTCTCCTTTATTTTTCAGTTTTTTCCTTTTTTTCTTTTTTAGTTTATTAGCTTCTTTAGTTTTTTTATTAGTTTTTAGTTTTTTTCTTTCTAGTTTTTTGTAGTTTTCACCTATTTTTATTTTTTTTAGTTTTTTTTACTAATGTCCTGATCGTTATTTATATTCCCTGTGTCCCGGTCGTCATTTGTGTCCCGGTGCTTTGTTGATGGTGATAGCAAATCGAACATTCCTTGTGTCCCGGTCGCTTTCTCTTTGAGTGTCCCGGTCATCATTTATATTCCCTATGTCCCGGTCGTCATTTGTGTCCCGACATCCCGGTCTGTAATTTCGTCAGTTGACAAACATGACGTCAGTCGACACAAAAACATGACGTCACTCGACACACAGACACACAGACAACTTATTTTTATATAGATAGATAGATGTCCCGGTGTCCCGGTCGTCGTTTGTGTCCCGATGTCCCGGTCTGTAATTTCGTCAGTTGACACACAAACATGACGTCACTCGACACACACGCACACACACACACACAGACAACTTATTTTTTTATATATTTAGATAGATAGAAGATAAGTTGTTTGTGTGTGTGTGTGTGTGTCGAGTGACGTCATGTTTGTGTGTCGACTGACGTCATGAAGTTAGTTGTCGTCATGTTTGTTATGACGATGACGTCATTAAAGGTAGTCAGTTGTCGTCATGTTTGTTATGACGGTGACGTCATCAAAGGTATTTAAGACATTCGTTCACGGAGAAATCTATTAATGTTTAACTGTAAAATGAGTGATGAACCTACAATGACAACAGCCGAGGAAGATGCTCAAAGAGTCTATGCCAAAAAACTTGCTGCTGATAGAGAAAGTAAGAAAAGAAAGCGTGCTGAGGAAGAGGAACTACCAGAGCAACGCGAAACCAGACTTGCTGCTAAAGGAGAAAGTGAAAAAAGAAGGCGTGCCGAGGAACTACCAGAGAAACGCGAAACCAGACTTGCTGCTAAAAGTGAAAGTGAATAAAGAAGCAACATGACTACCAGAGCAACATGAAACCAGACTCGCTGCTAAAAGCGAAAGTGAAAAAAGAAGGCGTGCCGAGGAACTACCAAAGCAACATGAAACCAGACTCGCTGCTAAAAGAGAAAGAGAAAAAAGAAGGCGTGCCGAGGAATCACAAGAACACCAAGAAATCAGGCTTGCTGCTGATAGAGAAAGTAAGAAAAGAAAGCGTCCTGAGGAATCAGAGCAACCTGAAAGTTATCGCCTGGCATTCAGGTACAGCCCAGTCGATGATTATAGCTTGAGTAGATGTGTTCAAATCGGGACTATGTCTAAAATTTGTCTCTATTGCAAGGCCTTGAAATTCAATGGTGAAACAATAGGAATGTGTTGCGCCTCAGGAAAAGTTAAACTTCCTCTATTGGCTGCACCACCAGAGCCATTGAAGACTTTGCTTACTGAAACTACGTCAGAATCTAAGCGTGTTTTCAGGTTTTCCACCACACGTGCTAAAACTAAAAATAGGCGTACCAATAATACTGTTAAGAAATATCAACCCACCAAAGCTTTGCAATGGCACGCGACTTACCGTAAAAAAAAAACAATGGAAAACGTAATAGAGGCCACAATTTTGACAGGGCATTTTGAAGGTGAGGCTGTTCTTATTCCTCGCATTCCCATGATTCCAACAGATCTGCCTTTTCAGTTCAAAAGATTGCAATTCCCAATTCGATTAGCATTTACAATCACCATCAACAAAGCTCAAGGTCAATCATTAGAAAAATGATTGTTTTTCCCATGGACAATTGTACGTTGCATGTTCGAGGGTCGATAAACCTGACAACCTATTTATATGCAGTGACAATTGGACAGCGAAGAATGTTGTATATTCGCAAGTTTTACGCAGTTAATTTGTATTGTATCTATCTATCTATCTATCTATATAAAAACGAGTTGTGTGTATGCATGTTTGTTTGTTTGTTTGTAAAAAGAGCGTTTGCATATGACGTCATTATAAGTACATAAGGCTTTGTATATGCACAGACAATTGGAAAGCCAAGAATGTTGTATATTCGCAAGTTTTACGTAGTTCAAAACGCATATATAAATCTATCTATATTCATAGGTGGTACACAGGGACACAACTACAATGAAGCGTAACTAATATGGCGCGTAACGACTTACGCGCGCGGGGGGGCTTGGGGGGTGCGAAGCGCCCCCATCAACTAGGTGTTGGGTTGGCGCGAAGCGACAACTTAGGGATTCGTGGAGTTCCTTTCTCATAGTTCGGCTCCTATCTCTCTGGTAGAGCACAGAGTGTGAGTCTGGGCGGGGTGACTTCATATTCCCTACCTGTCCGGAGAGGTGTCCCTCAAGGCTCTGTTCTTGGTCCAATACTTTTTCTCTTTTATATTAATGATTTGGTTACGGACCTGGGTCTATCACTGCACCCAGTACTTTTTGCTGAAGATAGCAACTTTTTCATCACCGGTCCTAATTTACCATCCGTCGTCACTTCTATTCAAACCCTTCTGAATAGAGTACAGGAGTGGTATCTCGTTAACTGCATGACCATTAACAGCAAGAAAAGTTAGGTTGTATTATTTCAAACCCCTTACAAAAGTGGAGCTCAGCAAGCACTTGGCCTAAAATATTCTAGCAATCTCCTCCCGCAGGTCGAAGTTGCCAAGTTTCTTGGTGTCCACATAGACTCCTCCCTATCATTTGCAACACATGTGTCCTACATCAGAGCCATAATCTTGCCACAGGTAAGTATGATTAATCGTATGAATTATTTTCTTCCTCCCGATATCGCTGTCACCCTTTATTACTCTTTTATTCACCTGTATATCTCATACCGCGGATCTGTTTGGGGCAACACTTATCCTTCAGTTACCAAAAAATTAAAGTCTGCCCAAAACCGTGCCGTGAAAGCAGTTTTTCAGCTGCCCCGACTATATCCCACTCAGGAGTTGTACTCTGATTTTGGTATTATCCCTTTTGAATAAAATAATTAAAAAATTAAATTTATCCCTTGCATACTCCGCTTACCATAAAAATATTCCTCCCCAATTATTGTCTTATTTCAATAGTAATAATTCTGAAGGCCTCTCTCTCCGTTCATCCAACCGTTCCTTCATTGTCCCTAAGTGCATCTCTAGTTCTGCCCAGCGATCACCCATTTATAAATCTATACTTCAATGGAATATATTACCTTCCAGTGTCGAGCTATCCACAAGTTTTCACACGCTGTATAACAATGTACTAAAATTTTGATATTATATTTTTCTAAATTTTTATTCAATTTGCTTTAATAACCCATGTTCTCTCTTTTCCTTTTTTTCTGTCTTCTTATTTTCAATTTTTGTTGTTATGGTCCTCAACAAGTTCGCTTCCAGGATCTTTATTATTATTGGTGTTATGTTTTTTTTTATTTGAATAAATTTAATTGAATAGGCTATAATCTGGTAATATCAAAAAAAAATTCATAGGAAAGGGAGCCAGAAAGTGTGAGCATGTTTTTATAAGTCATTATTTATCAACAGTATGAAAACTATATCAAATTAATTTATCAAATCTAAATTTTAAATTTGAAACAAAAAATCGCCGTATTGCTTAAGCCAATCATCTGCAATCTTATCCAAACAATATGTTCAGCAATATCAGTGAATTTTTTTCGCTCTGGTATGAACTTTATTTTGTGTTATATATTTTTTGTCTTACATATGTAATGAACATTTTGGCCCTAGATTTAGTCATGATTTAAAGATAGAAAAATAATTTTATTCAAACATTAGGCTTAACAATATCAGTCAAAAACCGAAAACGATTCTTTTCTACTTTTTCGCTCTGGTATAAATATTATTTTGTGTTATACATTTTTTTGTGTTACATGTGTTGTAAAAATTTTTGGTTCTGAATTTTGGCCATAATTTAATGATTGAAAAAACCCATCATCTACGATTTTATCCAAATAGGAAATTCAACAATAACAGTAAAAAAAAATGTTATTTTTTTTTTAAAAACAGTTTTTCAATTTTCTTGTTCCGTATCAGCTTTATTTTGAGGTCTAAACGTAACTCAAGACTTACTACAAAATGTACTGCAGCTGAGTTAAAGCCAACGAAAATCACATAGAAAGGAAAAAAAATTCACGAAGTGCAAAAAATAATTCTATTCCATATCCATAGCTCTGCGAAGATGAACTATCTTATTTTTAAATCTAAGTAGATAAAGTGAAAATTTAACCATCAAATTAACCATGATTAATGGCATAAAAGAGTTTACTCAAGCGAGAATTTTTAACCAATTTGAAGGATAAATTGCTATTATCAACAAGTTTCAGCCAGAATTTCTCCTTTATTCGGGGTAATTTTAAGGTTTTGCGGTTTTAAAACTTGCCTGAAAATTTTCAAACCTTTGTAAGCTTTTTACAGGAAGAGTTCTGATACCCTTAAATGGTATGTCAAACATTTCGTGGTAACGAACTGTAGTAAGGAGCGACCCGGCTCAATAGTAACCAAAACTCTAAAAACTTGAATTTTGATATCAATAGCTACATCAAAAGAATCTCATTTTAATGCTGATTTTAAATATATAAGTTTCATCAAGTTTAGTCTTACCCATCAAACGTTACGAGCCTGAGAAAATTTGCCTTATTTAAGAAAATAGGGGGAAACACCCCCTAAAAGTCGTAGAATCTTAATGAGAATGACACCATCAGATTATCAGAGAAACCTTCAGCGTATCAGAGAAACCTACTGTAGAAGTTTCGAGCTTTTATCAACAAAAATGTGGGATTTTGTATTTTTTTTTGCCTGAAGACAAATCACGGGTGCGTGTTTATTTGTTTTTTTTTGTTTTTTTTTCTTTTTCCCAGGGGTCATCGTATCGACCAAGTGGTCCTAGGATGTCGCAAGAGGTCTCATTCTAACGGAAATGAAAAGTTCTAGTGCCATTTTTGAGTGACCAAAAAAATTTGAGGGTATCTAGGCCCCCTCCCACGCTCATTTTTTTCCAAAGTCAATTAATCAAAATTTTGAGATAGCCATTTTGTTCAGCATAGTCAAAAACCATAATAACTATGTCTTTGGGGATGAATTACTCCCCCACAATCCCTGGGGGAGGTTTTGACCAGTGTTTACATATAGTAATGGTTATTGGGAAGTGTACAGACGTTTTCAGGGGGATTTTATTTTGTTTGGGGGTGGGGCTGAGGGGAGGGGGCTTTGTTGGAGGATCTTTCCTTGGAGGAATCTGTCCAGGGGGAAGAAAAAATCAATGAAAAGGGCGCAGGATTTTCTAGCATTACTATAAGAAAACAATGAAAAATAAACATGAAAACGTTTTTTCAAATGAAAGGAAGGAGTAGCATTGAAACTTAAAATGAACAGAGATTATTACGCATATGAGGGGTTCTAAAAATACTTTAGCATAAAGAGCGAGGTATTTAGGAGGAGATAAATACCTCGCTCTTTATGCTAAAGTATTTTTAGTAATTTCAACTATTTATTCTACGGCCTTTCTGATTCAGGGGTCATTCTTAAAGAATTGGGACAAAACTTGCGATTTAGTGAAGAGCGAGGTATTAACGAGGGTACAAACCCCCTCGTATACATAAAAAAAATATAAGATTATGAAAATTTGTTACGTAAGTTAATTCTAAAGTTACGTATATTTTTTACTAATAAAAACATTCGTTAAAAATTGAAAGTTCTAGTTGCATTTTTAAGTAACCAAAAAATCGGAGGGCAACTAGACCTCCTTCTCCACCCCTTATTTCTCAAAATCGTCTGATCGAAACTAAGAGAAAGCCATTTAGCCAAAAAAAGAATTAATATACAAATTTCAGTTTAATAATTTATGTGCGGAGAGCCAAAACCAAACATGCATTAATTCAAAAACGTTCAGAAATTAAATAAAAAAAAACTAATTTTTTTAGCTGAAAGTAAGGAGCGACATTAAAACTTAAAACGAACAGAAATTACGCCGTATATGAAATGGGCTGTCCCCTCCGCAATCCCTCGCTCTTTACACTAAAGTTTGACACTTCGTCACAATTCTATTTTAAAACAATTAAAAGCTTTAGCGTAAAGAGCGAGGGATTGCGGAGGGGACAGCCCATTTCATATACGGAGTAATTTCTTTTCGTTTTAAGTTTTAATGTCGCTCCTTACTTTCAGCTAAAAAAAATAGTTTTTTTTATTTAATTTTAAGAACAGGAGCAGCAGGTTTCGTTAGAAATTGTTCCTCTATAGCCTTCTTAAGGAGACATTCTCACTCCTTCCAACTGACCAGTAAACGCTGATATACTTCTAAACTTCTTATACTAATAAAACTCCTCTTTTAACTGTACAAGAAAAATGTTATAATGAGGAAAATATTCAAGTCATAACACATCTATAAAATATGTAAAAAATAACCTTTAAAAAGTAGCTATAATGCCTTCTATGTATAGTAGGTAAAAAGTTCCTCTAAAAAAGGTAAAATGTCCACTTAAATATCCTCCAGAAAGTAGGTAAAATGCCCTCTGGGTAAAGTAGGTAAAATGTACTTTAGGTTAAGTAGGTAAAAAAAACCCTCTAAAGTAGATAAAAAGGCCATTTTAATCCCGTCAAAAAAGTATGTAAATGGTCTTGAGGTACACTGGGTACAAAATTCCCTCTAAAAGTAGATAAAGTGACTACTTAAATGTCTCCTAAAAAGTAGGTAAATTCCCTCTAGGTAAAGTAGGTGAAAACTTACCTTTAAACGATAAAATTAACAGATAAAATGATCTACTAATGTAAAAAAAAATGTTGTATTTGATGTCGCTGCATCACTTTATTTTGAAAATAGGGGGTTATATGAACCACATTGCCTCTAAGTCGGTAAATTCCATTTAGCAACTCTGAGTTATAGAATTTATCAGTACTACTTCGAACCCTTCTCCTACCTTTTAAAAAATTTCCGAAGTTTTCCCCATTTTATTTCAAATTATAATTTAATAGAAAAAGTATATTTTACAGAAAAATTAGTGGTACTTGAGTTGAAATTAGTTTTAACTCCATCAAATTAGATTCCAAAGTTCAAAATTTTTACTTGTAGAATCTTAATTTATTGATCATTCGACTTCACTGCATCAGCTCCGATTACACAGCCGTGACACTAGCTGAAAATCCTTGCTCAGAGAAATAAAAAATTATATGACACAAGGAAAAACATAATGTAGAAAAAATACTATGACCCAAATTTTTTCCTAATGACTCAAAGTTTGATAGAAAAGGTATATTCTCCAAAATCAGTGAAATTTTTTTTCGCTCTGGTATAAAGCCACTATAAAGCTGTCGTCAAGAAGGCTTCCAAAGTTGCTGGTATGATCAGAAGAAACTTCTCGTGCGAGGACGACAAAATGCTTGCTACGCTCTATAAGTCCCTTGTCCGCCCGATTCTTGAGTATGGACATTGTTCTACAAGACCACACTACAACAAGGACATAGATGCTCTCGAAAATGTTCAGAGGAGCATAACCAAATTCTCTCCCAGGTTACGCTTCCTTCCCTACGAAGAGCGGCTTAGAAAGCTTGAAATCCCGACCCTCGCCTATAGATTCCATCGTGGTGATCTTATTGAAATGTACAAGCTCTGCAATGGAGCTTATGATAACGTACCAGCCCAGAGAATCGTGCAGTTTAATAAAAATCATCTCCGAGGACATCAGTACAAAGTGAGTACGGAACGCTTTTACAAGGACATGGACCGATGGACTTTCGGCAACCGAGTGATTCACCATTCGAACAACTTACCAGAAAGAGTAATCTGCTCCACAAACCTACTGACATTCAAGAAGGAAGTTGATGAATATTATTCAAGTGACATTTTCTCCTTGTGCAAATTTAGAAGAAATGCAATTTAAGATTTTTGTTTTGTAGAAGCCTAACGGCCTGCCATCAAATTTGCGAATATATTTATTTATTTTTATTTATTTATATAAACAGTATTTTATTTTATATATTTTTGTCTTACATATATTATGAACATTTCGGCCCTTGATTTGGGCATGATTGAAAGATAGGAAAAGACCATGATGTTTAATTTTATTCAAACAATAGGTTTAACAATATCAGTCATAAACTAAAAACGATTTTTTTTCTATTTTTTCGCTCTGGTATAAATAATATTTTGTATTATACGTTTTTTGTTTTACATGTGTTGTAAAATTTATGGTTCTGAATTTTGGCCATAATTGAAAGATAGAAAAAGCCCACCATCGATGATTTTATCCAAATGGTGAATATTGAAATTAGTTTAAACTCTATCAAATTAGATTCCAAAATTTAAAATTTTTACCGGTTGAATCTTAATTTATCACTCGTTCGGCTCCACTGTAGCAGTTCTGATTCCATAGCCGTGACACTAGCTGAAAATTTTTGCTCAGAGATAGAAAAAAAATAATATGACACAAGAAAAAAAACGTAGCAAAAATGTTATGACCCAAAGTTTTTTCCTAATGACTCAAAATTTAATAGAAAAGGAGTATTCCATAAAAAAAAATTAGTGGTACTTGAGTTGAAAATAGTATAAACTCTATCAAATTACATTCCAAATTTCAATTTGTTTCTGATAGAAGCTTAATTTATCACTCGTTCAGCTCCACTGTAGCAGTTCCAATTGTCTTGCTCAGAGAAATAGAAAAAAATAAATAAAATGACACCAGAAAAAATATTATGTAGAAAAAATGCCATGACTCAAACTTTTTTTCCGTATAACTCAAAATTTAATAGAAAAGATATATTCTACAGAAAAATTAGAGGACTGATTGAATCTTAAGCTTTATCAAATTAGATTCCAAAGTTCAAAATTTTGATTGATAGAATCTCAATAAATTACTGGTTTGTCTCCATTGCAGCAGTTCCGATTCCACAGCCGTAACACTAGCTGAAAATTCTTGCTCAGAGCAATGGAAAAAAAATATGACACAAGAAAAAATATCATGCAGAAAAAATGTTATGACTCAAAATGTTTTCCGTATGACTTAAAATTTAATAGAAAAGGTATATTCTACAGAAAAAAAAAGAGATACTGAAGTTGGAGTTAGTTTAAACTCCATCAAATTAGATTCTAAAGTTCAAAATTTTGACTAATCGAATCTTAATTCATTACTCGTTCAGCTAATTTGCAGCAGTTCTGAATCCATAGCAACTGGGAGTACCAGAGACGGCGACTATTTGCGATTACGACTAAGATTACTTGCGATTGTAACTGAGACTAATTGCAACTATGACTATTTGTGACTGCGATATCGTGCTATTGGCGACTATAACTACTTGTGGCTGCAACTGCTCAAGACTGCGACTATTTGTTATTTTGACTACTTGTAACATAACTGCAATTGATTGCAGCTGTGAACACAAGTGCAACTTGACTGCTACTGCGACTGCATGTGACAATAACTGTGACTAATTGCAGTTTAAAGTGCTTGTGACTGCAAATATCTCTGACTGCAATTACCTAAGACCGCGACTGCTTGTGAATGTGAAGACTTGCAACTCCAACCGTGATTACTTGTACTACGACTAATTTTAACTACAACTGTTTGCGACTGAAACTGCAACTGCTTTTGATTGCAATTTTGACTATTTGGGACTGTAAATGTGACTGCGACGATTGGTCCCACTGTGTTTGCGTCTATTTTTGGCTGTGACCGCAGCTACTACTAAAACTTTGTCTACTACTAAAAATTTTATTTATATTTACACAGTGTGTTTTATTTATATCTATATATTTTGCCTAAATATTTGTCGCAGTGTGTTTGCGACTATTTGTGGCTGTGGCTGCAGCTACAACTAAAACTTTTGACCTATATCAACTGGCATAAAGTGCATACACATTGTTAAAACATTAAATTGATACAGTATCTCAGTCCCAGAACAAGATATTGAGTTGAAACTGTAAATTTAAGGTGGATTTAATACTAAATCAAAAGACCCTCCAGGAAATAAGGGTATAACTTTGGAGCTTTCAGGGTATACTGGAAGGAATTTTGAGCTAAAGTAAAACACAATACGTGTATCCAAGTTTGTCAAAGGGTGGTGTATCTGCGATACCTAAATAGCGGCTCATCTTATAAAATTAAAACTTCAAGGGTCTTCTGGTGGGTTGTGGAGCAAAACATGAGTGCCGACAAGGGGGGCAGAGAGGCCGCTTGGAAAGTTGGTACTGTAAAGGAATTATAAGGAAATCAAAGGAAAAAGAGCAGAGTAGGGGAGACCCATGGAAGAATATGTGTTGCCGCAGTGTTGGCTGCCTGCAAATAGATTTTTACCCTTAAAAGGAAAATTTAAGTTCAGCTTTGTGACTGAGGTACCTTTATCTAATTTTTTACAAACTTGTTTCCTGTATGATTTGGTTGGAGTAACATAAAAACAAGAGCTAAGAGCTCATATGGCACTTGTGACAAAGTTGGAAGAGCCAAGAACAAAGAGCTCATATTGCATGAATTCTAGGAATATTCAAAGAGTCAATATATTGGTTTAAAAGGAAAATCAGAGGCTTAAGCCAAATGCCGGTCGGGATTTAAAATAAGAGCTC
Source organism: Artemia franciscana (assembly GCF_032884065.1). Taxonomy (NCBI): domain Eukaryota; kingdom Metazoa; phylum Arthropoda; class Branchiopoda; order Anostraca; family Artemiidae; genus Artemia; species Artemia franciscana. The sequence continues at coordinate 7,238,971 of NC_088878.1, read as the reverse complement.
TGAGACACGAGGTCTTTGTAATTATCAAAGTTCATTAAAATCCGATCACCAACTAGTAAGTTAAAATACCTCCTTTTTCTAATTTTTCCTCTCCCTTCAGCCCCCCAGATGGTCGAATAAAAAAAAAACGACTTTATCAAGTCAAAATGCGCCGGTCCCTGACACGCCCATCAATTCTCATCGTCCTAGCACGTCCAGAAGCACCAAACTCGCCAAAGCACTGGACCCCCCTAACTCCTCCACAGAAAAATTACACAGAAAAAGTAGGTCAGTTACGTCAATCATGCATCTACGACATTTGTTTATTCTATCCACCAAGTTTCGTCCTGATCTCTCCACTCTAAGCGTTCTCCAAGATTTTCGGTTTCCCCTCCAACCACCCTCATTGTCACCGGATCTAGTTAGGATTTAAAAAAAGAGCTCTGAATTATAATGTCCTTCAAAATATCAAATTTCATTAAGATCTTATCACCCGTTCGTAAGTTAAAAATACATCCTTTTTTCTAGTTTTTTAAATCATTTACTTTTCAAGATACGTCAGTCACAAATCTTGGACTTGTGCTTATTCTTCCCACCAATTTTCATCCTGATCTCAACACTCTAAGCGTTTTCCAAGATTCCCCGTCCCCCCAACTCTTCCCAAGGATACTGGATCCGTTTGGAATTTAAAAGATGAGTTCTGAGTTACAAGGTCCTTCTAAATATGAAATTTCATTAAGATCCGATCACTCCTTTTAAGTTAAAAATACCCCAATTTTTCTAATTTTCAAAAATAACCCCCTCAACTCCCCCAAAGATAGCAGGTCCGTTCCAGTTATGTCAATCACCTATCTAGGACTTGTTCTTATTTTTCCCACAAGGTTTCATCCCGATCCCTCCACCATAAGCGTTTTCCAAGATTTTAGGATCCCGTCAGTATTTAAAATACCAGCTCTGAGACATGACATCCTTCTAAATATCAAATTTCACTAAGATCCGATCACCCGTTCATAAGTTAAAAATACCTGATTTTTCCTAATTTTCTAAATTAACCGTCCCTTACCCTCCCCCCAGAAGGTTGAATTGGGAAAAGACTATTTCTAATATAATCTTGTCTGGCTCCTGATACGCCTGACAAATTTTACTGTCCTAGCTTATCTGGAAGTGCCTAAACTAACAAAACAAGGACAGACAGACCGACAGAATTTACGGTCGCTATATGTCACTTGGTAAATACTAAGTGCCGTAAAAAATCAATTTCTTCATAGTAATGAATGGTATATAAATAAGGTGTTGTTTGTCAATAGCGAAAGTATGGTACGCCGTCATTTTACTTGCATTGCAAGAGTACCCATGGGCTGATATTAGAAGCCACTATAATCAGAAATATTTCTCCTGAACAGAAAGCTGGTAATTTTTGTATTTTTCCCCTGAACGAATACGTCCTTATTATCATTTTTTTCAAACAGTTCGTGGTAACGACATGTAGTAAGGAGCGATCCGGCTCAATAGTAAACGAAACTTTAACAAATAGGATTTCGATACTAATAAATACATCAAAAGAATCGAATTTTTATGCTGATTTAAAATATACAAGTTTCATCAAATTTAGTCTTACTAATCAAAAGTTAAGAGCCTGAGAAAATTTGCCTTATTTTGGAAAATAAGAGAAAACACCCCTTAAAAGTCATAGAATCTTAACAAAAATCACACCTTCGCTTTCTGCGTATCAGGGAACCCTAATTTAAAATTTTCAAGCTCCTATCTACAAAAATGTGGAATTTCACATTTTTCGCCAGAAGACCGATCACGGGTGCGTGTTTATTTGTTTGTTTTTTTTTTTCTTTTCCCCAGGGGTGATCGTATCAACCCAGTGGTCCTAGAATGTTGAGAGAGGGCTCATTCTAACGGAAACTAAAAGTTTTAGTTCCCTTTTTAAGTGACAAAAAGTATTGGAAGGCACCTAGACCCCCTCCCACGCTCATTTTTTCCCAAAGTCAACGGTTCAAAATTCTGACCCGTTGACAAAAATTACTCCGTATATGAAAGAGACTGTTCCCTCCTCAACGCCCTGCTTTTTACGCTAAGGTTTATCACCGTTTTAAAAAGTAGATTTGAGAGAGAGTCAAACTTTAGCGGAAAGAGCGGGGCGTGAGGAGGGAACAGCCCTTATCATATACGGAGTAATTTCTGTTCGTTTTAAGTTTTAATATCGCTCCTTACTTTCAGTTAAAAAAAAAACTTGTTTTTTTTTTTTATTTAACTTTTTCCAGGAGCGATTGCATTTATCTAGTTGTCACTTTGACAAATTAAATAAAAAAATAAGTTTTTTCAACTGAAAGTAGGGAGCGACATTAAAACTTAAAACGAACAGAAATTACTTCATACATGAAAGGGGCTGCTTCCTCATCAAGGCCCTGCTCATTACGCTTAAGTTTGACTCTTTCTCTCAACTCGTCTTTTTAAAACAGTAAAAAACTTTAGCGTAAAGAGGCTATTCCCTCCTCAACGCTCTGCTCTTTACGCTTAAGTTTTTCACCGTTTTAAAAAGTAGATTTGAGAGAGAATCAAACTTTAGCTCAAAGAGCGGGGTGTTTACGAGGGAATAGCCCCTTTCATATACGGAGTAATTTCTTTTCATTTTAAGTTTTAATATCGCTCCTTACTTTCAGTTAAAAAAACTTGTTTTTTTTTATTTAATTTTTTCCAGGAGCGATTGCATTTATCTAGTTGTCACTTTGACAAATATTTAATTTTCTACAGTTATGATGTATAAGGTGTCGAATATATTGGTTTTTGGTGTTCAAAATTCGATTTAGTTTAAATCATTGTATTTAGTCGAACGGGACAATAAAAAGAAAGAGGTTTAATTTGACAGCTGGATAGTACATTTAAATTTTGTTTTTATTTCGCTATTCTATTTTTGTAATGTCTGAATATATAAAGGATTTAATTTCGAGGGGGAAAATTGACCTGTTATGAAAGAGGTATATTTTCAATGGCCGCTATAAGATCAAAACGTAGCACCTAAGCAGGCAGGATGATTTTTTAGTTACTCCTTCTGTAAACTATTACTCCTTCTAATAGTTACCCTTCTGTAAACTATTTTAAGCCGTAGAAAATTGCATAAAGACAAGTATACATCTGCTATAGACAAGGGACCAATAAATATTTCTGTAATTTTGTTTGAATTTGATTTTCTTTTAAAATTCAATGCAATACAATTAAATATATTATTGATTAAATAAATTGATCACTTTACTAGGAATCCTTGTCGTTTAACATTTATTGTATTTTGTTTCATTTTGTATACAATTTAATTGTTCTTTTTATATCAGAGTTTTACCTAAAAGCATTTAAAATAAACGTATTCAAACGAAAAAAAAATAGCTGAAATGTAATCTTTGTCACCCAACCACCAATGATATTTCAGTGTTTGGCCCCCAATGGAAAATTTTCTGCCGGTGCCCTTGGAGCAAAATTAAAAGAAACTAGGTTGACAAAGGGGCATATCTGAAGTATCTTGCCCCAAGGATTAGGAATTTGAAACTTCCAGGGTATATTGATGGGGACGGTGAGCTGAATCAAAAGACACCATGTGTAACCACATTGTCAAAAGGATGTATTTGCAATATCCCAGCAGTGAAAAAGATTATTAGGTGAATGCTATCATTGCATATTATGGTGGAAGTTGAAACAAATTAAAATATATTGCTTGCATTCAAGGTTGTTAGAAGTGTTTATCTGCAATATCTCAAGATAATCTAGGGATCAGGTTTGTAACATGTTATTTGTCAGAATCGCTTCAATGCTACAGAAGCCAAAGATATTAAGCAGATATGTGAATCAATTCATTTGAATAATCTTCTAAGTAGTCATCCGGTTGCATTTATATGAAAGCATACTCTTTACTTTCATATGGAAAAAAACTTTTTCCCTTTATTGTAGTAAAAATAGGGTTATAACAATCATCCCTCCCTATCTACCCTAAACAATGCCAATGACTGATATGTAATTAGTAATGTTAATCTCAACAATTTTGGAGACGTGATGTAAGGGTTGAGCATCAACTATCCTTTAGCATTAGTCCAGATATGCTACTTTGAATAGATGTACGGAGTAAAAGCTAAGATTACTACTTGCTTCAAAAGCAGCCTTTAGGTTAAATCAAAAATCATTTTTTTAAATCGAATTGTGGTGCATCTATCCGATTGGCACAAGTGGCCTAAAAAGCTGTTTTAGAGCCACATTTTTTTCCAATTTTACTATAAGAGTAAATCTGTTAAAAACTACTCTGACAACATTCTGTAAAACCATTTTAATAGCTCGGGCGTACAATCGACAACATGGTTACTTTACCCAATTATTTTAAGTTTTTCAACAAAAATTAGAGACATTGTCTAAAACTAAAGTGGAGAAAAAAATGTACCTGTATATACCATGGAAAAATACCCTTTTAGTATCTAAATCTAAAGTTACTAAAAGCCAAAGTAAAATAATATAAACAAAGAAATGAACATTAATTATAACAGGAAATACTTGTTTACTCCCTAAAACGTTCTAAATAATAGATAATCCCTCTGTCCACCAAGGGTGGGTGGATTGACTGTTGGGAGCATTCCGAGTTCAAGAAAACCTTGTAACAATAAAAGCAAGTAGGGATGCTCATGGAATCCTATAACTACTCTTCTCTTTGGTGACAGTAAGTGTATTTAAATTTAGATATTTAGACATGAGGATAAATTGAAACTTTCTCCTTTGTTTGCCTAAATAGACACTAAACAGACACGAGTGAAAATCAGGGTCATTAATCAAAATTGTTTGGTATTCTTAAACAACTCAGGGGAGGGGACAGTATAAGAACTCTACACTAGGGAAGATATGGTTGTGGTTTTGCCAGTTATCTGGTCTCAGGTGACTAAATGTCAAAAAGAGCTCTTATTGAAAGAGTATGAAAACTTCGTCAATAATCTCCGGATTCTTATTAATTTTTCGTTTGTGACATCGCGTAATAGTGGTAACGCGCGTAGTCCTTGCGGAAATATCTATGTCTTATTAAAAGGTTTTACGTGTCAATTCGTATGTTTAGCAGACCTTATCTTCAAAAGCTGGGCTGCCAAACCGCAGCTATTTTTATTCAATTGTAAACTCCCTCAATCAATCCGCCTGAGTGGTGTTTGACTTTCTTCTCACGGTGATATCAAAAATCAAAAATTCATGTTTATTTTTTCTCGAACTTAACGTTTCTCTTCAAAATGAAAGCTAATTTCAAGCGAGAACGTAGTAATGGGAATTTTTCTATCAGAGTTCAACCAGAAGCCTCGTTTTAATAAAATTAAAAACATAATTATATTGATATGAGAAGGTTTTCTAAGTCATTGACTTGGTTTTCAAAGTGTGTATTACAAAGGAGAACTCAAACCCATTGAATTTAATTGAATTGAAGCCTCATTTTTATTCGCTAGTTACAAAGAAACGGCAAGGTCTTGTAGGGGAATAGGGGTCTTGTAATAAACCCGTACGTAAGAAATTATTTCGTACTGGCTAATGTTTCGATGAAGTGGAGGGGGAATACAACCTTCAAAAAAATCGTTAACTTATGCAGAATGTTCACAAATTACTTGCAACGTCTTGAGTTCACTGTCTGTCTAGTTGACAAACCTAATGCCATGTCATTGAAATGTTTTGCAAAGGCTAAGCAAATAGATAAAAACAAAGCAAAGGACATTAACAAAAAACAAAAGAGAAAAAAACAAAAATGAGGAATTATAAGGCAAACAAACAACAGGCAACAGACAATTTTCATTGAAAATGAGCGTTTATTTGCGTAGAAGAAATTGAAAACACAAGAAAATTGTCCTTTCTGAATTATGAAAAATACTTTTCTAAAGTATTTGATTGACCATTCAATTATATTACAATTATTTTTAAAGTTAATTACTGAATATTTACGTTATTTTCGGCGGATGTAGTTTTAGCTGCATTTTAGTATCAAGATTTTCGATCTGACAAAGGGACTTGGATTGAGCACAAACTTGTCACAGGCAACGGATGTTTCTATACAGGACTTCATATACAATGTAACTATCTTACTTAATGTCACTATGATGTCATTTTAATTACGAAAGCCATTTCCAATTGCATATAGCAGTAACATCATAACAGTGTATAATGAGTAACATCATTTTTATATAAGCGTCATATCTGGATCAAAATCATGACGTCTTTTTTACTATATTTTTTAGACGTCAATAGTCAGTCACCCACATAAACAAATTGATTACAATCAATAAGAGTTCCACAGACGACGGGAAGAAAAATAAGGCCAGGCCAGCTAATGAGGCACCAGCCTCAATGGAGCTTTGTTTGAGTTGTTGTGTTGCTGGAGAGTCCAAAACGGATACATATGATGGAAGCAAGCTCAACAAAGTCGACAACACAAATGACCTGATGGAATATCTCGATCGTGGCGAAAGTGCAGTAGTCTGTAATAAATGGACATTTGAACGTTCATGGGAAGTGGCAAATAAAGTTGGTGGTATTTATACTGTGATTCACTCCAAGGGTAGTCCTGTTGAAGAGCTAAGTAATCAGCATATACTTGTTGGTCCTTAAAAAGAAGAATATGCTAGAGTAGAAGTGGAAGATTTAGAATTCCCAGCTGGCCTATTGAATAATGCTGTTTCTAAGCTTCGTGACTTGGTCTTTAGGATCCATACAGGGAGATGGTATGTTGCTGGAAATCCTTTAGTCATTTTATTTGACATAGGCTCTGCATCTTGTAATTTGGATCAATATAAACAAACGCTGTTTGAAAAAAGCGGCATTGGAATACCTCATGAAGACATAGAATCCAATGATGCGGTAATATTTGGATTTATGGTTGCCCAATTCATTGATGAGTTCCACTATTTCTCTAATAAAGGTGGGGAAACAACTCCAAAAATAGTGTGCCACTTACATGAGTGGCTTGCTGGAATAGGCCTAATTGTGACACGACTATGGAACATATAAGTTTCAACTTTTTACGACGCATGCCACCCTTCTTGGGCGCTATTTATGTGCTCAAAATGTTGACTTCTACAATAGCTTAGAAAAAATTGATATCGTTGCTGAGGCTGGCAAGTGCCAAATCTTTCATAGATACTGTATTGAAAGAGCCGCAACTTATTTAGCGCACATTTTTGCGACCGTTTCTGAAATCACAGGAATAGAAGAAGAACATCTGCTCAAACGAAAGCCTGACATTATAACTCCAAATGGCCTTAATCTTAAGAAATTTAGTGCTACATATGAATTTCAGAGCCTGCACACTGTAATAAAGAAAAAATACATGACTTCATTCATGGACATTTTTATGGTCATCATGATTTTGATAAAACTTTATAATTTTTTATTGCTGGCCGATATGAATTTGGCGATAAAGGAGGCGACATTGAATCTTTGGCTCGACTCAACCACATGATGAAAGAGTCTGGGTCAGATAAGACTGTTGTTGCTTTTCTAATTTTCCCACCCGAACTAACAATTTTAATGTTGCCACACTTCTGGGGCAAGTTTTAACAAAAATCTTATGTGACACTGTTCACCTTTTCCAGCAAGAATGCGGTCGCAAAATGTATGAAGCTTTCCACAGGGGTGGAATACCAGAGAATAACAAGCTGCTGTCACAGGATGATATTATGAAAATAAAAAGATTGCTGTATGCAAGTCAGCGATCATCACTACCTCCAATAACAACTCATAATATTGTTGATGACCTTGGTGATCCTGTCCTAAATAACTTGAGACGATGCCAACTATTTAATAGTAGAAATGACAGAGTTAAAGTTATTTTTCACCCTGAATTTTTGTCATCCACTAGCCGACTTTTAGGACTTGACTATGAAGATTTTGTACGCGGGTGCCGCTTGGGAATATTCCCAAGTTAGTATGAACCATGGGGCTATACACCCACAGAGTGCACAGTAGTGGGTATTCCCTCTGTGACCACCTACCTATCAAGATTTGGGTGTTTCATTAATGATCACATAGCAGATCCCACCAGTTATGGCATATATATTGTAGATCGTCGTTTCATTTCTTTAGAGGACTCAATATCTCAACTTGTCAACTACATGCATGATTTCACACGCTTGAATCGTAGACAAAGAATTGCTCAGGGTATAAAAACTGAGCGTCTATGTGACCTTCTAGATTGGCGAACCATTGCTGTTTACTATAGAAGAGCAATGCAAATGGCACTGAACAAGGTATATCCCGAGCTGGTAGTTGAAAAAGAAAGAAACATTCAACATATCAAAAACCCTCGTCTTATTTCAGAGCCCCCATCACCAGCTTCCTCCAGAGCAATTATCCCCACTGCTAGTTATAGTGACGAGGAAATAGATGATGAATTTGGAGAGCTTGGGCATAAAGTTACAAAAGTATTCTTGGTCTAAAATTATTCACGATTTTAATTTTGAAAGTTGCAAAATGATTACCATATCACCGTCTTGGACCTACACTCAAGTGTGCTACACTTGAGTTGCCACACTTCAGTGGCAATTCTTATCAAAAAACTTACGTGACACTGTTAACCTTGTCCAGCAAGAAATCGGTCACAAAATATATAAAGCTTTCCTCAGGGGTACCCGCGTACAAAGTCTTCATGGTCAAGTCCTAAAAGTGGGCTAGTGAACGACAAAAATTCAGGGTGAAAAATAACTTTAACTCTGTCATTTCTACTATTAAATAGTTGGTATCGTCTCAAGTTATTTAGGACAGGATCACCAAGGTCATCAGCAATATTATGAGTTGTTATTGGAGGTAGTGATGATTGCTGACTTGCATACAGCAATCTTTTTATTTTCATAATATCATACTGTGATAGCAGCTTGTTATTCTCAGGTATTCCACCCCTGTGGAAAGCTTCATACATTTTGCGACCGCATTCTTGCTGGAAAAGGTGAACAGTGTCACATAAGCTTTTTGTTAAAACTTGCCCCATCAAGATCAAAATCATGATGACCGTAAAAATGTCCATGAATGTAAGTCATGTATTTTTTTTTTATTTAGAGTGTGCAGGCTCTGAAATTCATATGGAACACTAAATTTCTTAAGATTAAGGCCATTTGGAGTTATAATGTCAGGCTTTCGTTTGAGCAGATGTTCTGCTTCTATTCCTGTGATTTCAGAAACGGTCGCAAAAATGTGCGCTAAATAAGTTGCGGCTCTTTCAATACAGTATCTATGAAAGATTTGGCACTTGTCAGCCTCAGCATCGATATCAATTTTTTCTTAATTTTTGTAGAATTCATCATTTTGAGCACATAAATAGTGCCCAAGAAGGGTGGCATGAGTCGTAAAACAGTTGAAATTTTTATGTTCCATAGTCGTGTCATAATTAGGCCTATTCCAGTAAGCAACTAATGAAAGTGGCACACTATTTTTGGAGCTGTTTCCCCACCTTTATTAGAGAAATAGTGGAACTCATCAATGAATTGGGCAGCCAAAAATCCAAATATTACCGCATCATTGGATTCTATGTCTTCATGAGGTATTCCAATGCCGCTTTTTTCAAACAGCGTTTGTTTATATTGATCCAAATTACAAGATGCAGAGCCTATGTCAAATAAAATGACTAAAGGATTTCCAGCAACAAGCCATCTCCCTGTATGGATTCTAAAGCCCAAGTCACGAAGCTTAGAAACAGCATTATTCATTGGACCAGCTGGGAATTCCAAGTCTTCCACTTCTACTCTAGCATATTTTTCTTTATAAGGGCCAAGAAGTATATACTGATTACCTAGCTCTTCAACAGATATAATAGCCTTGGAGCGAATCACAGTATAAATACCACCAACTTTATTTGCCACTTCCCATGAACTTTCAAATGTCCATTTATTACAGACTACTGCACTTTCGCCACGATCGAGATATTCCATCAGGTCATTTGTGCTGTCGACTTTGTTGAGCTTGCTTTCATCATATGTATCCGTTTTGGACTCTCCAACAACACAACAACTCAAACAAGGCTCCTGTGAGGCTGGTGCCTCATTAGCTGGCCTGGCCTTATTTTTCTTCCCGTCGTCTGTGAAACTTTCATTGATTGTAATCATTTTGTCTATGTGGGTGACATAATAATTGTAATATAATTGAATGTTGAATCAAATCCTTTAGAAAAGTATTTTTTATAATTCAGAACGGACAATTTTCTTGCTTTTTCAATTTCTTCTACAAAAATAAACGCTCATTTGCGATGAAAATGGTCTCTTGCCATTTGATACCAGTAGTATTGATCAATAGCTTCAGTTCACTGAAATTAGGGGGACAAGGCTAGATTCAGTGCCCCCTTCCCTCCCCGATAAATTTTTCCGACTCGTTGAAACGTAACGCAATACATTTAAACAAATATTCGATGCTTTTTTAACTTTTTTTACCCCACCCTCCAAAACAGTATTCTGGATCCCACCAGAGGGTGGAGGGGGGGGGGGGGGTAAAAAAGTATTCTTTAGGTTTAGAGTCCAGAGAGGAACATTTTGTCGACTTTTTAATTTCTTTAACAAGCATACGTAAAAAATAAGCCCCTTTTCAATGATAATACCACGAAAAAGAATTTTGAGCCTAAGAGTGGGAAACAGGAAAAACATCTTGTAGAATAATCCCCCTCCTCCTATTAAAGCTACTGGAATTCATATATGCTGCTTGATAACAATGCAAACTGTATTGTAAAATCATCAAAAAACAAACAAACAAACTAGATAGATTTAATTTACTATTGGCAGGAGTTTACTCTTTGTAACAATTTTTATTGTTACTAAGGGTTTGAGGTTGGTCCTTTACTTGTTTCCTATACGATTTGGTTGGAGTAACATAAAAACAAGAGCTAAGAGCTCATATGGTACTTGTGACAAGATTGGAAGAGCCAAGAGCAAAGAGCTAATATTGCATGAACTCTAGGAAAATTCAAAGAGTCAATAGATTGGTTTAAAAGGAAAATCAGAGGCTTAGGCCTAGTGCCGGTCGGGGTTTAAAATAAGAGCTCTGAGACACGAGGTCTTTCTAATTATCAAAATTCATTAAAATCCGATCACCAACTGGTAAGTTAAAATACCTCCTTATTCTAATTTTTCCTCTCCCTTCAGCCTCCCAGATAGTCGAATCGGGAAAAACAACTTTATCAAGTCAATTTGCCCCGGTCACTGACACGCCCATCAGTTTTCATCGTCCTAGCACGTCCAGAAGCACCGAATTCGCCAAAGCACTGGACTCCCCTAACTCCTCCACAGAAAAATTACCCAGAAAAAGTATGCCAGTTACGTCAATCATGCATCTACGCCATTTGTTTATTCTATCCACCAAGTTTCATCCTGATCTCTCCCCTCTAAGCGTTCTCCAAGATTTCCGGTTTCCCCCTCCAACTACCCTCAATGTCACCGAATCTGGTTAGAATTTAAAAAAAAGAGCTCTGAATTATAATGTCCTTCAAAACATCACATTTCATTAAGATCTGATCAACCGTTCGTAAGTTAAAAATACATCCTTTTTTCTAGTTTTTTAAATCATTTACTTTTCAAGATACGTCAGTCAAAAATCTTAGACTTGTGCTTATTCTTCCCACCAATTTTCATCCTGATCTCTTCACTCTAAGCGTTTTCCAAGATTCCCCGTCCCCCCAACTCTTCCCAAGGATACTGGATCCGTTTGGAATTTAAAAGATGAGCTCTGAGTTACGAGGTCCTTCTAAATATGAAATTTCATTAGGATCCAATCACTCCTTTTAAGTTAGAAATACCCCATTTTTCTAATTTTTCAGAATTAACCCCCCCCCCACAAACTCCCCCAAAGATAGCGGATCCGTTCCGGTTATGTCAATCACCTATCTAGGATTTGTTCTTATTTTTCCAACAAGGTTTCATCCCGATCCCTCCACCATAAGCGTTTTCCAAGATTTTAGGATCCCGTCAGTATTTAAAATAACAGCTATGAGACAGGATATCCTTCTAAATATCAATGTTTATTAAGATCTGATCACCCGTTCGTAAGTTAAAAATACCTAATTTTTTCCTATTTTTCCAAATTAACCGTCCCTTACTCCCCCCCCCCCAGACGGTTGAATCGGGAAAAAGACTATTTTTAATATAATCTGGTCTGGCTCCTGATACGCCTGACAAATTTTACTGTCCTAGCTTATCTGGAAGTGCCTAAACTATCAAAACAAGGACAGACAGACCGACAGAATTTACGGTCGGTGTATATCACTTGGTAAATACTAAGTGCCATAAAAAATCAATTTCTTCATAGTAATAAATGGTATATAAATAAGGCATTGTTTGTCAATAGCGAAAGTATGATATGCCGTCATTTTACTTGCATTGCAAGAGTACCCATGGGCTGATATTTGAAGCCACTACAATCAGAAATATTTCTCCTGAACAGAAAGCTGGGAATTTTTGTATTTTTCCCCTGAACGGACGTCCTTCTTTTTTTTTATTATCATTTTTTTCAAACAGTTCGTGGTAACGACCTGTAGTAAGGAGCGATCCGGCTCAATAGTAAACGAAACTTTAAAAAATATGATTTTGATACTAATAGATACATCAAAAGAATCGAATTTTTATGCTGATTTAAAATATATATGTTTCACCAAATTAAGTCTTACTTCGTGGTAACGACCTGTAGTAAGGAGCCATCCGGCTCAATAGTAAACGACACTTTAAAAAATAAGATTTTGATACTAATATATACATCAAAAGAATCGAAATTTTTATGCTTATTTAAAATATATATATATTTCACCAAATTTAGTCTCACTTCGTGGTAACGACCTGTTGTAAGGAGCGACCCGGCTCAATAGTAAACGACACTTTAAAAAATAGGATTTTGATACTAATAGATACATCAAAAGAATCAAATTTTTATGCTGATTTAAAATATATATGTTTCATCAAATTTAGTCTTACTTGTCAAAAGTTACGAGCCTGAGAAAATTTGACTTATTTTGAAAAACAGGGGAAAACACCCCTTAAAAGTCGTAGAATCTTAACGAAAATCACACCTTCGCATTCTGTGTATCAGAGAACCCTAATCAAAAATTTTCAAGCTCCTATCTACAAAAATGTGGAATTTCGCATTTTTCGCCAGAAAAATCAAGGGTGCGTGTTTATTTGTTTGTTTTTCTTTCTTTAACCAGGGGTGATCGCATCAATCCAGTGGTCCTAGAATGTTGCAAGAGGGCTCATTCTAACGAAAACTAAAAGTTCAAGTGCTTTTTTTAAGTGACAAAAAATATTGGAAGGCACCTAGACCCCCTCCCATGCTCATTTTTTTCCCAAAGTCAATGGTTCAAAATTTTTACCCTTTGACAGAAATTACTTCGTATATGAAAGGGGCTATTCCCTCCTCAACGCATTGCACTTTACGCTAAAGTTTTTCACCGTTTTAAAAAGTAGATTTGAGAGAGAATCAAACTTTAGCGCAAAGAGCGGGGTGTTGACGAGTGAATAGCCCCTTTCATTTACGGAGTAATTGCTTTTCATTTTAAGTATTAATATCGCTCCTTACTTTCAGTTAAAAAAACTTGTTTTTTTTTATTTAATTTTTTCCAGGAGCGATTGCATTTATCTAGTTGTCACTTTGACAAATATTTAGTTTTTTACAGTTATGAAGTATAAGGTGTCGAATATATTGGTTTTTGGTGTTCAAAATTCGATTTAGTTTAAATCATTGTATTTAGTCGAACGGGACAATAAAAAGAAAGAGGTTTAATTTGACAGCTGGATAGTACATTTAAATTTTGTTTTTATTTCGCTATTCTATTTTTGTAATGTCCGAATATATAAAGGATTTAATTTCGAGGGGGAGAATTGACCTGCTATGAAACAGGTATATTTTCAATGGCCGCTATAAGATCAAAACGGAAAAAACTATAAGATCAAAACTGCACCTAAGCAGGCAGGATGATTTTTTAGTTACTCCTTCTGTAAACTATTACTCCTTCTAATAGTTACTCCTTCTGTAAACTATTTTAAGCCGTAGAAAATTGCATAAAAACAAGTATACATCTGCTATAGAAAAGGGACCAATAAATATTTCTGTAATTTTGTTTGAATTTGATTTTCTTTTAAAATTCAATGCAATACAATTAAATATATTATTGATTAAATAAATTGATCACTTTACTAGGAATCCTTGTCGTTTAACATTTATTGTATTTTGTTTCATTTTGTATACAATTTAATTGTTCTTTTTATATCAGAGTTTTACCTAAAAGCATTTAAAATAAACGTATTCAAACGAAAAAAAAATAGCTGAAATGTAATCTTTGTCACCCAACCACCAATGATATTTCAGTGTTTGGCCCCCAATGGAAAATTTTCTGCCGGTGCCCTTGGAGCAAAATTAAAAGAAACTAGGTTGACAAAGGGGCATATCTGAAGTATCTTGCCCCAAGGATTAGGAATTTGAAACTTCCAGGGTATATTGATGGGGACGGTGAGCTGAATCAAAAGACACCATGTGTAACCACATTGTCAAAAGGATGTATTTGCAATATCCCAGCAGTGAAAAAGATTATTAGGTGAATGCTATCATTGCATATTATGGTGGAAGTTGAAACAAATTAAAATATATTGCTTGCATTCAAGGTTGTTAGAAGTGTTTATCTGCAATATCTCAAGATAATCTAGGGATCAGGTTTGTAACATGTTATTTGTCAGAATCGCTTCAATGCTACAGAAGCCAAAGATATTAAGCAGATATGTGAATCAATTCATTTGAATAATCTTCTAAGTAGTCATCCGGTTGCATTTATATGAAAGCATACTCTTTACTTTCATATGGAAAAAAACTTTTTCCCTTTATTGTAGTAAAAATAGGGTTATAACAATCATCCCTCCCTATCTACCCTAAACAATGCCAATGACTGATATGTAATTAGTAATGTTAATCTCAACAATTTTGGAGACGTGATGTAAGGGTTGAGCATCAACTATCCTTTAGCATTAGTCCAGATATGCTACTTTGAATAGATGTACGGAGTAAAAGCTAAGATTACTACTTGCTTCAAAAGCAGCCTTTAGGTTAAATCAAAAATCATTTTTTTAAATCGAATTGTGGTGCATCTATCCGATTGGCACAAGTGGCCTAAAAAGCTGTTTTAGAGCCACATTTTTTTCCAATTTTACTATAAGAGTAAATCTGTTAAAAACTACTCTGACAACATTCTGTAAAACCATTTTAATAGCTCGGGCGTACAATCGACAACATGGTTACTTTACCCAATTATTTTAAGTTTTTCAACAAAAATTAGAGACATTGTCTAAAACTAAAGTGGAGAAAAAAATGTACCTGTATATACCATGGAAAAATACCCTTTTAGTATCTAAATCTAAAGTTACTAAAAGCCAAAGTAAAATAATATAAACAAAGAAATGAACATTAATTATAACAGGAAATACTTGTTTACTCCCTAAAACGTTCTAAATAATAGATAATCCCTCTGTCCACCAAGGGTGGGTGGATTGACTGTTGGGAGCATTCCGAGTTCAAGAAAACCTTGTAACAATAAAAGCAAGTAGGGATGCTCATGGAATCCTATAACTACTCTTCTCTTTGGTGACAGTAAGTGTATTTAAATTTAGATATTTAGACATGAGGATAAATTGAAACTTTCTCCTTTGTTTGCCTAAATAGACACTAAACAGACACGAGTGAAAATCAGGGTCATTAATCAAAATTGTTTGGTATTCTTAAACAACTCAGGGGAGGGGACAGTATAAGAACTCTACACTAGGGAAGATATGGTTGTGGTTTTGCCAGTTATCTGGTCTCAGGTGACTAAATGTCAAAAAGAGCTCTTATTGAAAGAGTATGAAAACTTCGTCAATAATCTCCGGATTCTTATTAATTTTTCGTTTGTGACATCGCGTAATAGTGGTAACGCGCGTAGTCCTTGCGGAAATATCTATGTCTTATTAAAAGGTTTTACGTGTCAATTCGTATGTTTAGCAGACCTTATCTTCAAAAGCTGGGCTGCCAAACCGCAGCTATTTTTATTCAATTGTAAACTCCCTCAATCAATCCGCCTGAGTGGTGTTTGACTTTCTTCTCACGGTGATATCAAAAATCAAAAATTCATGTTTATTTTTTCTCGAACTTAACGTTTCTCTTCAAAATGAAAGCTAATTTCAAGCGAGAACGTAGTAATGGGAATTTTTCTATCAGAGTTCAACCAGAAGCCTCGTTTTAATAAAATTAAAAACATAATTATATTGATATGAGAAGGTTTTCTAAGTCATTGACTTGGTTTTCAAAGTGTGTATTACAAAGGAGAACTCAAACCCATTGAATTTAATTGAATTGAAGCCTCATTTTTATTCGCTAGTTACAAAGAAACGGCAAGGTCTTGTAGGGGAATAGGGGTCTTGTAATAAACCCGTACGTAAGAAATTATTTCGTACTGGCTAATGTTTCGATGAAGTGGAGGGGGAATACAACCTTCAAAAAAATCGTTAACTTATGCAGAATGTTCACAAATTACTTGCAACGTCTTGAGTTCACTGTCTGTCTAGTTGACAAACCTGATGCCATGTCATTGAAATGTTTTGCAAAGGCTAAGCAAATAGATAAAAACAAAAACAAAAGAGAAAAAAACAAAAATGAGGAATTATAAGGCAAACAAACAACAGGCAACAGACAATTTTCATTGAAAATGAGCGTTTATTTGCGTAGAAGAAATTGAAAACACAAGAAAATTGTCCTTTCTGAATTATGAAAAATACTTTTCTAAAGTATTTGATTGACCATTCAATTATATTACAATTATTTTTAAAGTTAATTACTGAATATTTACGTTATTTTCGGCGGATGTAGTTTTAGCTGCATTTTAGTATCAAGATTTTCGATCTGACAAAGGGACTTGGATTGAGCACAAACTTGTCACAGGCAACGGATGTTTCTATACAGGACTTCATATACAATGTAACTATCTTACTTAATGTCACTATGATGTCATTTTAATTACGAAAGCCATTTCCAATTGCATATAGCAGTAACATCATAACAGTGTATAATGAGTAACATCATTTTTATATAAGCGTCATATCTGGATCAAAATCATGACGTCTTTTTTACTATATTTTTTAGACGTCAATAGTCAGTCACCCACATAAACAAATTGATTACAATCAATAAGAGTTCCACAGACGACGGGAAGAAAAATAAGGCCAGGCCAGCTAATGAGGCACCAGCCTCAATGGAGCTTTGTTTGAGTTGTTGTGTTGCTGGAGAGTCCAAAACGGATACATATGATGGAAGCAAGCTCAACAAAGTCGACAACACAAATGACCTGATGGAATATCTCGATCGTGGCGAAAGTGCAGTAGTCTGTAATAAATGGACATTTGAACGTTCATGGGAAGTGGCAAATAAAGTTGGTGGTATTTATACTGTGATTCACTCCAAGGGTAGTCCTGTTGAAGAGCTAAGTAATCAGCATATACTTGTTGGTCCTTAAAAAGAAGAATATGCTAGAGTAGAAGTGGAAGATTTAGAATTCCCAGCTGGCCTATTGAATAATGCTGTTTCTAAGCTTCGTGACTTGGTCTTTAGGATCCATACAGGGAGATGGTATGTTGCTGGAAATCCTTTAGTCATTTTATTTGACATAGGCTCTGCATCTTGTAATTTGGATCAATATAAACAAACGCTGTTTGAAAAAAGCGGCATTGGAATACCTCATGAAGACATAGAATCCAATGATGCGGTAATATTTGGATTTATGGTTGCCCAATTCATTGATGAGTTCCACTATTTCTCTAATAAAGGTGGGGAAACAACTCCAAAAATAGTGTGCCACTTACATGAGTGGCTTGCTGGAATAGGCCTAATTGTGACACGACTATGGAACATATAAGTTTCAACTTTTTACGACGCATGCCACCCTTCTTGGGCGCTATTTATGTGCTCAAAATGTTGACTTCTACAATAGCTTAGAAAAAATTGATATCGTTGCTGAGGCTGGCAAGTGCCAAATCTTTCATAGATACTGTATTGAAAGAGCCGCAACTTATTTAGCGCACATTTTTGCGACCGTTTCTGAAATCACAGGAATAGAAGAAGAACATCTGCTCAAACGAAAGCCTGACATTATAACTCCAAATGGCCTTAATCTTAAGAAATTTAGTGCTACATATGAATTTCAGAGCCTGCACACTGTAATAAAGAAAAAATACATGACTTCATTCATGGACATTTTTATGGTCATCATGATTTTGATAAAACTTTATAATTTTTTATTGCTGGCCGATATGAATTTGGCGATAAAGGAGGCGACATTGAATCTTTGGCTCGACTCAACCACATGATGAAAGAGTCTGGGTCAGATAAGACTGTTGTTGCTTTTCTAATTTTCCCACCCGAACTAACAATTATAATGTTGCCACACTTCTGGGGCAAGTTTTAACAAAAATCTTATGTGACACTGTTCACCTTTTCCAGCAAGAATGCGGTCGCAAAATGTATGAAGCTTTCCACAGGGGTGGAATACCAGAGAATAACAAGCTGCTGTCACAGGATGATATTATGAAAATAAAAAGATTGCTGTATGCAAGTCAGCGATCATCACTACCTCCAATAACAATTCATAATATTGTTGATGACCTTGGTGATCCTGTCCTAAATAACTTGAGACGATGCCAACTATTTAATAGTAGAAATGACAGAGTTAAAGTTATTTTTCACCCTGAATTTTTGTCATCCACTAGCCGACTTTTAGGACTTGACTATGAAGATTTTGTACGCGGGTGCCGCTTGGGAATATTCCCAAGTTAGTATGAACCATGGGGCTATACACCCACAGAGTGCACAGTAGTGGGTATTCCCTCTGTGACCACCTACCTATCAAGATTTGGGTGTTTCATTAATGATCACATAGCAGATCCCACCAGTTATGGCATATATATTGTAGATCGTCGTTTCATTTCTTTAGAGGACTCAATATCTCAACTTGTCAACTACATGCATGATTTCACACGCTTGAATCGTAGACAAAGAATTGCTCAGGGTATAAAAACTGAGCGTCTATGTGACCTTCTAGATTGGCGAACCATTGCTGTTTACTATAGAAGAGCAATGCAAATGGCACTGAACAAGGTATATCCCGAGCTGGTAGTTGAAAAAGAAAGAAACATTCAACATATCAAAAACCCTCGTCTTATTTCAGAGCCCCCATCACCAGCTTCCTCCAGAGCAATTATCCCCACTGCTAGTTATAGTGACGAGGAAATAGATGATGAATTTGGAGAGCTTGGGCATAAAGTTACAAAAGTATTCTTGGTCTAAAATTATTCACGATTTTAATTTTGAAAGTTGCAAAATGATTACCATATCACCGTCTTGGACCTACACTCAAGTGTGCTACACTTGAGTTGCCACACTTCAGTGGCAATTCTTATCAAAAAACTTACGTGACACTGTTAACCTTGTCCAGCAAGAAATCGGTCACAAAATATATAAAGCTTTCCTCAGGGGTACCCGCGTACAAAGTCTTCATGGTCAAGTCCTAAAAGTGGGCTAGTGAACGACAAAAATTCAGGGTGAAAAATAACTTTAACTCTGTCATTTCTACTATTAAATAGTTGGCATCGTCTCAAGTTATTTAGGACAGGATCACCAAGGTCATCAACAATATTATGAGTTGTTATTGGAGGTAGTGATGATTGCTGACTTGCATACAGCAATCTTTTTATTTTCATAATATCATACTGTGATAGCAGCTTGTTATTCTCAGGTATTCCACCCCTGTGGAAAGCTTCATACATTTTGCGACCGCATTCTTGCTGGAAAAGGTGAACAGTGTCACATAAGCTTTTTGTTAAAACTTGCCCCATCAAGATCAAAATCATGATGACCGTAAAAATGTCCATGAATGTAAGTCATGTATTTTTTTTTTATTTAGAGTGTGCAGGCTCTGAAATTCATATGGAACACTAAATTTCTTAAGATTAAGGCCATTTGGAGTTATAATGTCAGGCTTTCGTTTGAGCAGATGTTCTGCTTCTATTCCTGTGATTTCAGAAACGGTCGCAAAAATGTGCGCTAAATAAGTTGCGGCTCTTTCAATACAGTATCTATGAAAGATTTGGCACTTGTCAGCCTCAGCATCGATATCAATTTTTTCTTAATTTTTGTAGAATTCATCATTTTGAGCACATAAATAGTGCCCAAGAAGGGTGGCATGAGTCGTAAAACAGTTGAAATTTTTATGTTCCATAGTCGTGTCATAATTAGGCCTATTCCAGTAAGCAACTAATGAAAGTGGCACACTATTTTTGGAGCTGTTTCCCCACCTTTATTAGAGAAATAGTGGAACTCATCAATGAATTGGGCAGCCAAAAATCCAAATATTACCGCATCATTGGATTCTATGTCTTCATGAGGTATTCCAATGCCGCTTTTTTCAAACAGCGTTTGTTTATATTGATCCAAATTACAAGATGCAGAGCCTATGTCAAATAAAATGACTAAAGGATTTCCAGCAACAAGCCATCTCCCTGTATGGATTCTAAAGCCCAAGTCACGAAGCTTAGAAACAGCATTATTCATTGGACCAGCTGGGAATTCCAAGTCTTCCACTTCTACTCTAGCATATTTTTCTTTATAAGGGCCAAGAAGTATATACTGATTACCTAGCTCTTCAACAGATATAATAGCCTTGGAGCGAATCACAGTATAAATACCACCAACTTTATTTGCCACTTCCCATGAACTTTCAAATGTCCATTTATTACAGACTACTGCACTTTCGCCACGATCGAGATATTCCATCAGGTCATTTGTGCTGTCGACTTTGTTGAGCTTGCTTTCATCATATGTATCCGTTTTGGACTCTCCAACAACACAACAACTCAAACAAGGCTCCTGTGAGGCTGGTGCCTCATTAGCTGGCCTGGCCTTATTTTTCTTCCCGTCGTCTGTGAAACTTTCATTGATTGTAATCATTTTGTCTATGTGGGTGACATAATAATTGTAATATAATTGAATGTTGAATCAAATCCTTTAGAAAAGTATTTTTTATAATTCAGAACGGACAATTTTCTTGCTTTTTCAATTTCTTCTACAAAAATAAACGCTCATTTGCGATGAAAATGGTCTCTTGCCATTTGATACCAGTAGTATTGATCAATAGCTTCAGTTCACTGAAATTAGGGGGACAAGGCTAGATTCAGTGCCCCCTTCCCTCCCCGATAAATTTTTCCGACTCGTTGAAACGTAACGCAATACATTTAAACAAATATTCGATGCTTTTTTAACTTTTTTTACCCCACCCTCCAAAACAGTATTCTGGATCCCACCAGAGGGTGGAGGGGGGGGGGGGGGGTAAAAAAGTATTCTTTAGGTTTAGAGTCCAGAGAGGAACATTTTGTCGACTTTTTAATTTCTTTAACAAGCATACGTAAAAAATAAGCCCCTTTTCAATGATAATACCACGAAAAAGAATTTTGAGCCTAAGAGTGGGAAACAGGAAAAACATCTTGTAGAATAATCCCCCTCCTCCTATTAAAGCTACTGGAATTCATATATGCTGCTTGATAACAATGCAAACTGTATTGTAAAATCATCAAAAAACAAACAAACAAACTAGATAGATTTAATTTACTATTGGCAGGAGTTTACTCTTTGTAACAATTTTTATTGTTACTAAGGGTTTGAGGTTGGTCCTTTACTTGTTTCCTATACGATTTGGTTGGAGTAACATAAAAACAAGAGCTAAGAGCTCATATGGCACTTGTGACAAGATTGGAAGAGCCAAGAGCAAAGAGCTAATATTGCATGAACTCTAGGAAAATTCAAAGAGTCAATAGATTGGTTTAAAAGGAAAATCAGAGGCTTAGGCCTAGTGCCGGTCGGGGTTTAAAATAAGAGCTCTGAGACACGAGGTCTTTCTAATTATCAAAATTCATTAAAATCCGATCACCAACTGGTAAGTTAAAATACCTCCTTATTCTAATTTTTCCTCTCCCTTCAGCCTCCCAGATAGTCGAATCGGGAAAAACAACTTTATCAAGTCAATTTGCCCCGGTCACTGACACGCCCATCAGTTTTCATCGTCCTAGCACGTCCAGAAGCACCGAATTCGCCAAAGCACTGGACTCCCCTAACTCCTCCACAGAAAAATTACCCAGAAAAAGTATGCCAGTTACGTCAATCATGCATCTACGCCATTTGTTTATTCTATCCACCAAGTTTCATCCTGATCTCTCCCCTCTAAGCGTTCTCCAAGATTTCCGGTTTCCCCCTCCAACTACCCTCAATGTCACCGAATCTGGTTAGAATTTAAAAAAAAGAGCTCTGAATTATAATGTCCTTCAAAACATCACATTTCATTAAGATCTGATCAACCGTTCGTAAGTTAAAAATACATCCTTTTTTCTAGTTTTTTAAATCATTTACTTTTCAAGATACGTCAGTCAAAAATCTTAGACTTGTGCTTATTCTTCCCACCAATTTTCATCCTGATCTCTTCACTCTAAGCGTTTTCCAAGATTCCCCGTCCCCCCAACTCTTCCCAAGGATACTGGATCCGTTTGGAATTTAAAAGATGAGCTCTGAGTTACGAGGTCCTTCTAAATATGAAATTTCATTAGGATCCAATCACTCCTTTTAAGTTAGAAATACCCCATTTTTCTAATTTTTCAGAATTAACCCCCCCCCCACAAACTCCCCCAAAGATAGCGGATCCGTTCCGGTTATGTCAATCACCTATCTAGGATTTGTTCTTATTTTTCCAACAAGGTTTCATCCCGATCCCTCCACCATAAGCGTTTTCCAAGATTTTAGGATCCCGTCAGTATTTAAAATAACAGCTATGAGACAGGATATCCTTCTAAATATCAATGTTTATTAAGATATGATCACCCGTTCGTAAGTTAAAAATACCTAATTTTTTCCTATTTTTCCAAATTAACCGTCCCTTACTCCCCCCCCCCCAGACGGTTGAATCGGGAAAAAGACTATTTTTAATATAATCTGGTCTGGCTCCTGATACGCCTGACAAATTTTACTGTCCTAGCTTATCTGGAAGTGCCTAAACTATCAAAACAAGGACAGACAGACCGACAGAATTTACGGTCGGTGTATATCACTTGGTAAATACTAAGTGCCATAAAAAATCAATTTCTTCATAGTAATAAATGGTATATAAATAAGGCATTGTTTGTCAATAGCGAAAGTATGATATGCCGTCATTTTACTTGCATTGCAAGAGTACCCATGGGCTGATATTTGAAGCCACTACAATCAGAAATATTTCTCCTGAACAGAAAGCTGGGAATTTTTGTATTTTTCCCCTGAACGGACGTCCTTCTTTTTTTTTATTATCATTTTTTTCAAACAGTTCGTGGTAACGACCTGTAGTAAGGAGCGATCCGGCTCAATAGTAAACGAAACTTTAAAAAATATGATTTTGATACTAATAGATACATCAAAAGAATCGAATTTTTATGCTGATTTAAAATATATATGTTTCACCAAATTAAGTCTTACTTCGTGGTAACGACCTGTAGTAAGGAGCCATCCGGCTCAATAGTAAACGACACTTTAAAAAATAAGATTTTGATACTAATATATACATCAAAAGAATCGAAATTTTTATGCTTATTTAAAATATATATATATTTCACCAAATTTAGTCTCACTTCGTGGTAACGACCTGTTGTAAGGAGCGACCCGGCTCAATAGTAAACGACACTTTAAAAAATAGGATTTTGATACTAATAGATACATCAAAAGAATCAAATTTTTATGCTGATTTAAAATATATATGTTTCATCAAATTTAGTCTTACTTGTCAAAAGTTACGAGCCTGAGAAAATTTGACTTATTTTGAAAAACAGGGGAAAACACCCCTTAAAAGTCGTAGAATCTTAACGAAAATCACACCTTCGCATTCTGTGTATCAGAGAACCCTAATCAAAAATTTTCAAGCTCCTATCTACAAAAATGTGGAATTTCGCATTTTTCGCCAGAAAAATCAAGGGTGCGTGTTTATTTGTTTGTTTTTCTTTCTTTAACCAGGGGTGATCGCATCAATCCAGTGGTCCTAGAATGTTGCAAGAGGGCTCATTCTAACGAAAACTAAAAGTTCAAGTGCTTTTTTTAAGTGACAAAAAATATTGGAAGGCACCTAGACCCCCTCCCATGCTCATTTTTTTCCCAAAGTCAATGGTTCAAAATTTTTACCCTTTGACAGAAATTACTTCGTATATGAAAGGGGCTATTCCCTCCTCAACGCATTGCACTTTACGCTAAAGTTTTTCACCGTTTTAAAAAGTAGATTTGAGAGAGAATCAAACTTTAGCGCAAAGAGCGGGGTGTTGACGAGTGAATAGCCCCTTTCATTTACGGAGTAATTGCTTTTCATTTTAAGTATTAATATCGCTCCTTACTTTCAGTTAAAAAAACTTGTTTTTTTTTATTTAATTTTTTCCAGGAGCGATTGCATTTATCTAGTTGTCACTTTGACAAATATTTAGTTTTTTACAGTTATGAAGTATAAGGTGTCGAATATATTGGTTTTTGGTGTTCAAAATTCGATTTAGTTTAAATCATTGTATTTAGTCGAACGGGACAATAAAAAGAAAGAGGTTTAATTTGACAGCTGGATAGTACATTTAAATTTTGTTTTTATTTCGCTATTCTATTTTTGTAATGTCCGAATATATAAAGGATTTAATTTCGAGGGGGAGAATTGACCTGCTATGAAACAGGTATATTTTCAATGGCCGCTATAAGATCAAAACGGAAAAAACTATAAGATCAAAACTGCACCTAAGCAGGCAGGATGATTTTTTAGTTACTCCTTCTGTAAACTATTACTCCTTCTAATAGTTACTCCTTCTGTAAACTATTTTAAGCCGTAGAAAATTGCATAAAAACAAGTATACATCTGCTATAGAAAAGGGACCAATAAATATTTCTGTAATTTTGTTTGAATTTGATTTTCTTTTAAAATTCAATGCAATACAATTAAATATATTATTGATTAAATAAATTGATCACTTTACTAGGAATCCTTGTCGTTTAACATTTATTGTATTTTGTTTCATTTTGTATACAATTTAATTGTTCTTTTTATATCAGAGTTTTACCTAAAAGCATTTAAAATAAACGTATTCAAACGAAAAAAAAATAGCTGAAATGTAATCTTTGTCACCCAACCACCAATGATATTTCAGTGTTTGGCCCCCAATGGAAAATTTTCTGCCGGTGCCCTTGGAGCAAAATTAAAAGAAACTAGGTTGACAAAGGGGCATATCTGAAGTATCTTGCCCCAAGGATTAGGAATTTGAAACTTCCAGGGTATATTGATGGGGACGGTGAGCTGAATCAAAAGACACCATGTGTAACCACATTGTCAAAAGGATGTATTTGCAATATCCCAGCAGTGAAAAAGATTATTAGGTGAATGCTATCATTGCATATTATGGTGGAAGTTGAAACAAATTAAAATATATTGCTTGCATTCAAGGTTGTTAGAAGTGTTTATCTGCAATATCTCAAGATAATCTAGGGATCAGGTTTGTAACATGTTATTTGTCAGAATCGCTTCAATGCTACAGAAGCCAAAGATATTAAGCAGATATGTGAATCAATTCATTTGAATAATCTTCTAAGTAGTCATCCGGTTGCATTTATATGAAAGCATACTCTTTACTTTCATATGGAAAAAAACTTTTTCCCTTTATTGTAGTAAAAATAGGGTTATAACAATCATCCCTCCCTATCTACCCTAAACAATGCCAATGACTGATATGTAATTAGTAATGTTAATCTCAACAATTTTGGAGACGTGATGTAAGGGTTGAGCATCAACTATCCTTTAGCATTAGTCCAGATATGCTACTTTGAATAGATGTACGGAGTAAAAGCTAAGATTACTACTTGCTTCAAAAGCAGCCTTTAGGTTAAATCAAAAATCATTTTTTTAAATCGAATTGTGGTGCATCTATCCGATTGGCACAAGTGGCCTAAAAAGCTGTTTTAGAGCCACATTTTTTTCCAATTTTACTATAAGAGTAAATCTGTTAAAAACTACTCTGACAACATTCTGTAAAACCATTTTAATAGCTCGGGCGTACAATCGACAACATGGTTACTTTACCCAATTATTTTAAGTTTTTCAACAAAAATTAGAGACATTGTCTAAAACTAAAGTGGAGAAAAAAATGTACCTGTATATACCATGGAAAAATACCCTTTTAGTATCTAAATCTAAAGTTACTAAAAGCCAAAGTAAAATAATATAAACAAAGAAATGAACATTAATTATAACAGGAAATACTTGTTTACTCCCTAAAACGTTCTAAATAATAGATAATCCCTCTGTCCACCAAGGGTGGGTGGATTGACTGTTGGGAGCATTCCGAGTTCAAGAAAACCTTGTAACAATAAAAGCAAGTAGGGATGCTCATGGAATCCTATAACTACTCTTCTCTTTGGTGACAGTAAGTGTATTTAAATTTAGATATTTAGACATGAGGATAAATTGAAACTTTCTCCTTTGTTTGCCTAAATAGACACTAAACAGACACGAGTGAAAATCAGGGTCATTAATCAAAATTGTTTGGTATTCTTAAACAACTCAGGGGAGGGGACAGTATAAGAACTCTACACTAGGGAAGATATGGTTGTGGTTTTGCCAGTTATCTGGTCTCAGGTGACTAAATGTCAAAAAGAGCTCTTATTGAAAGAGTATGAAAACTTCGTCAATAATCTCCGGATTCTTATTAATTTTTCGTTTGTGACATCGCGTAATAGTGGTAACGCGCGTAGTCCTTGCGGAAATATCTATGTCTTATTAAAAGGTTTTACGTGTCAATTCGTATGTTTAGCAGACCTTATCTTCAAAAGCTGGGCTGCCAAACCGCAGCTATTTTTATTCAATTGTAAACTCCCTCAATCAATCCGCCTGAGTGGTGTTTGACTTTCTTCTCACGGTGATATCAAAAATCAAAAATTCATGTTTATTTTTTCTCGAACTTAACGTTTCTCTTCAAAATGAAAGCTAATTTCAAGCGAGAACGTAGTAATGGGAATTTTTCTATCAGAGTTCAACCAGAAGCCTCGTTTTAATAAAATTAAAAACATAATTATATTGATATGAGAAGGTTTTCTAAGTCATTGACTTGGTTTTCAAAGTGTGTATTACAAAGGAGAACTCAAACCCATTGAATTTAATTGAATTGAAGCCTCATTTTTATTCGCTAGTTACAAAGAAACGGCAAGGTCTTGTAGGGGAATAGGGGTCTTGTAATAAACCCGTACGTAAGAAATTATTTCGTACTGGCTAATGTTTCGATGAAGTGGAGGGGGAATACAACCTTCAAAAAAATCGTTAACTTATGCAGAATGTTCACAAATTACTTGCAACGTCTTGAGTTCACTGTCTGTCTAGTTGACAAACCTAATGCCATGTCATTGAAATGTTTTGCAAAGGCTAAGCAAATAGATAAAAACAAAGCAAAGGACATTAACAAAAAACAAAAGAGAAAAAAACAAAAATGAGGAATTATAAGGCAAACAAACAACAGGCAACAGACAATTTTCATTGAAAATGAGCGTTTATTTGCGTAGAAGAAATTGAAAACACAAGAAAATTGTCCTTTCTGAATTATGAAAAATACTTTTCTAAAGTATTTGATTGACCATTCAATTATATTACAATTATTTTTAAAGTTAATTACTGAATATTTACGTTATTTTCGGCGGATGTAGTTTTAGCTGCATTTTAGTATCAAGATTTTCGATCTGACAAAGGGACTTGGATTGAGCACAAACTTGTCACAGGCAACGGATGTTTCTATACAGGACTTCATATACAATGTAACTATCTTACTTAATGTCACTATGATGTCATTTTAATTACGAAAGCCATTTCCAATTGCATATAGCAGTAACATCATAACAGTGTATAATGAGTAACATCATTTTTATATAAGCGTCATATCTGGATCAAAATCATGACGTCTTTTTTACTATATTTTTTAGACGTCAATAGTCAGTCACCCACATAAACAAATTGATTACAATCAATAAGAGTTCCACAGACGACGGGAAGAAAAATAAGGCCAGGCCAGCTAATGAGGCACCAGCCTCAATGGAGCTTTGTTTGAGTTGTTGTGTTGCTGGAGAGTCCAAAACGGATACATATGATGGAAGCAAGCTCAACAAAGTCGACAACACAAATGACCTGATGGAATATCTCGATCGTGGCGAAAGTGCAGTAGTCTGTAATAAATGGACATTTGAACGTTCATGGGAAGTGGCAAATAAAGTTGGTGGTATTTATACTGTGATTCACTCCAAGGGTAGTCCTGTTGAAGAGCTAAGTAATCAGCATATACTTGTTGGTCCTTAAAAAGAAGAATATGCTAGAGTAGAAGTGGAAGATTTAGAATTCCCAGCTGGCCTATTGAATAATGCTGTTTCTAAGCTTCGTGACTTGGTCTTTAGGATCCATACAGGGAGATGGTATGTTGCTGGAAATCCTTTAGTCATTTTATTTGACATAGGCTCTGCATCTTGTAATTTGGATCAATATAAACAAACGCTGTTTGAAAAAAGCGGCATTGGAATACCTCATGAAGACATAGAATCCAATGATGCGGTAATATTTGGATTTATGGTTGCCCAATTCATTGATGAGTTCCACTATTTCTCTAATAAAGGTGGGGAAACAACTCCAAAAATAGTGTGCCACTTACATGAGTGGCTTGCTGGAATAGGCCTAATTGTGACACGACTATGGAACATATAAGTTTCAACTTTTTACGACGCATGCCACCCTTCTTGGGCGCTATTTATGTGCTCAAAATGTTGACTTCTACAATAGCTTAGAAAAAATTGATATCGTTGCTGAGGCTGGCAAGTGCCAAATCTTTCATAGATACTGTATTGAAAGAGCCGCAACTTATTTAGCGCACATTTTTGCGACCGTTTCTGAAATCACAGGAATAGAAGAAGAACATCTGCTCAAACGAAAGCCTGACATTATAACTCCAAATGGCCTTAATCTTAAGAAATTTAGTGCTACATATGAATTTCAGAGCCTGCACACTGTAATAAAGAAAAAATACATGACTTCATTCATGGACATTTTTATGGTCATCATGATTTTGATAAAACTTTATAATTTTTTATTGCTGGCCGATATGAATTTGGCGATAAAGGAGGCGACATTGAATCTTTGGCTCGACTCAACCACATGATGAAAGAGTCTGGGTCAGATAAGACTGTTGTTGCTTTTCTAATTTTCCCACCCGAACTAACAATTATAATGTTGCCACACTTCTGGGGCAAGTTTTAACAAAAATCTTATGTGACACTGTTCACCTTTTCCAGCAAGAATGCGGTCGCAAAATGTATGAAGCTTTCCACAGGGGTGGAATACCAGAGAATAACAAGCTGCTGTCACAGGATGATATTATGAAAATAAAAAGATTGCTGTATGCAAGTCAGCGATCATCACTACCTCCAATAACAATTCATAATATTGTTGATGACCTTGGTGATCCTGTCCTAAATAACTTGAGACGATGCCAACTATTTAATAGTAGAAATGACAGAGTTAAAGTTATTTTTCACCCTGAATTTTTGTCATCCACTAGCCGACTTTTAGGACTTGACTATGAAGATTTTGTACGCGGGTGCCGCTTGGGAATATTCCCAAGTTAGTATGAACCATGGGGCTATACACCCACAGAGTGCACAGTAGTGGGTATTCCCTCTGTGACCACCTACCTATCAAGATTTGGGTGTTTCATTAATGATCACATAGCAGATCCCACCAGTTATGGCATATATATTGTAGATCGTCGTTTCATTTCTTTAGAGGACTCAATATCTCAACTTGTCAACTACATGCATGATTTCACACGCTTGAATCGTAGACAAAGAATTGCTCAGGGTATAAAAACTGAGCGTCTATGTGACCTTCTAGATTGGCGAACCATTGCTGTTTACTATAGAAGAGCAATGCAAATGGCACTGAACAAGGTATATCCCGAGCTGGTAGTTGAAAAAGAAAGAAACATTCAACATATCAAAAACCCTCGTCTTATTTCAGAGCCCCCATCACCAGCTTCCTCCAGAGCAATTATCCCCACTGCTAGTTATAGTGACGAGGAAATAGATGATGAATTTGGAGAGCTTGGGCATAAAGTTACAAAAGTATTCTTGGTCTAAAATTATTCACGATTTTAATTTTGAAAGTTGCAAAATGATTACCATATCACCGTCTTGGACCTACACTCAAGTGTGCTACACTTGAGTTGCCACACTTCAGTGGCAATTCTTATCAAAAAACTTACGTGACACTGTTAACCTTGTCCAGCAAGAAATCGGTCACAAAATATATAAAGCTTTCCTCAGGGGTACCCGCGTACAAAGTCTTCATGGTCAAGTCCTAAAAGTGGGCTAGTGAACGACAAAAATTCAGGGTGAAAAATAACTTTAACTCTGTCATTTCTACTATTAAATAGTTGGTATCGTCTCAAGTTATTTAGGACAGGATCACCAAGGTCATCAGCAATATTATGAGTTGTTATTGGAGGTAGTGATGATTGCTGACTTGCATACAGCAATCTTTTTATTTTCATAATATCATACTGTGATAGCAGCTTGTTATTCTCAGGTATTCCACCCCTGTGGAAAGCTTCATACATTTTGCGACCGCATTCTTGCTGGAAAAGGTGAACAGTGTCACATAAGCTTTTTGTTAAAACTTGCCCCATCAAGATCAAAATCATGATGACCGTAAAAATGTCCATGAATGTAAGTCATGTATTTTTTTTTTATTTAGAGTGTGCAGGCTCTGAAATTCATATGGAACACTAAATTTCTTAAGATTAAGGCCATTTGGAGTTATAATGTCAGGCTTTCGTTTGAGCAGATGTTCTGCTTCTATTCCTGTGATTTCAGAAACGGTCGCAAAAATGTGCGCTAAATAAGTTGCGGCTCTTTCAATACAGTATCTATGAAAGATTTGGCACTTGTCAGCCTCAGCATCGATATCAATTTTTTCTTAATTTTTGTAGAATTCATCATTTTGAGCACATAAATAGTGCCCAAGAAGGGTGGCATGAGTCGTAAAACAGTTGAAATTTTTATGTTCCATAGTCGTGTCATAATTAGGCCTATTCCAGTAAGCAACTAATGAAAGTGGCACACTATTTTTGGAGCTGTTTCCCCACCTTTATTAGAGAAATAGTGGAACTCATCAATGAATTGGGCAGCCAAAAATCCAAATATTACCGCATCATTGGATTCTATGTCTTCATGAGGTATTCCAATGCCGCTTTTTTCAAACAGCGTTTGTTTATATTGATCCAAATTACAAGATGCAGAGCCTATGTCAAATAAAATGACTAAAGGATTTCCAGCAACAAGCCATCTCCCTGTATGGATTCTAAAGCCCAAGTCACGAAGCTTAGAAACAGCATTATTCATTGGACCAGCTGGGAATTCCAAGTCTTCCACTTCTACTCTAGCATATTTTTCTTTATAAGGGCCAAGAAGTATATACTGATTACCTAGCTCTTCAACAGATATAATAGCCTTGGAGCGAATCACAGTATAAATACCACCAACTTTATTTGCCACTTCCCATGAACTTTCAAATGTCCATTTATTACAGACTACTGCACTTTCGCCACGATCGAGATATTCCATCAGGTCATTTGTGCTGTCGACTTTGTTGAGCTTGCTTTCATCATATGTATCCGTTTTGGACTCTCCAACAACACAACAACTCAAACAAGGCTCCTGTGAGGCTGGTGCCTCATTAGCTGGCCTGGCCTTATTTTTCTTCCCGTCGTCTGTGAAACTTTCATTGATTGTAATCATTTTGTCTATGTGGGTGACATAATAATTGTAATATAATTGAATGTTGAATCAAATCCTTTAGAAAAGTATTTTTTATAATTCAGAACGGACAATTTTCTTGCTTTTTCAATTTCTTCTACAAAAATAAACGCTCATTTGCGATGAAAATGGTCTCTTGCCATTTGATACCAGTAGTATTGATCAATAGCTTCAGTTCACTGAAATTAGGGGGACAAGGCTAGATTCAGTGCCCCCTTCCCTCCCCGATAAATTTTTCCGACTCGTTGAAACGTAACGCAATACATTTAAACAAATATTCGATGCTTTTTTAACTTTTTTTACCCCACCCTCCAAAACAGTATTCTGGATCCCACCAGAGGGTGGAGGGGGGGGGGGGGTAAAAAAGTATTCTTTAGGTTTAGAGTCCAGAGAGGAACATTTTGTCGACTTTTTAATTTCTTTAACAAGCATACGTAAAAAATAAGCCCCTTTTCAATGATAATACCACGAAAAAGAATTTTGAGCCTAAGAGTGGGAAACAGGAAAAACATCTTGTAGAATAATCCCCCTCCTCCTATTAAAGCTACTGGAATTCATATATGCTGCTTGATAACAATGCAAACTGTATTGTAAAATCATCAAAAAACAAACAAACAAACTAGATAGATTTAATTTACTATTGGCAGGAGTTTACTCTTTGTAACAATTTTTATTGTTACTAAGGGTTTGAGGTTGGTCCTTTACTTGTTTCCTATACGATTTGGTTGGAGTAACATAAAAACAAGAGCTAAGAGCTCATATGGCACTTGTGACAAGATTGGAAGAGCCAAGAGCAAAGAGCTAATATTGCATGAACTCTAGGAAAATTCAAAGAGTCAATAGATTGGTTTAAAAGGAAAATCAGAGGCTTAGGCCTAGTGCCGGTCGGGGTTTAAAATAAGAGCTCTGAGACACGAGGTCTTTCTAATTATCAAAATTCATTAAAATCCGATCACCAACTGGTAAGTTAAAATACCTCCTTATTCTAATTTTTCCTCTCCCTTCAGCCTCCCAGATAGTCGAATCGGGAAAAACAACTTTATCAAGTCAATTTGCCCCGGTCACTGACACGCCCATCAGTTTTCATCGTCCTAGCACGTCCAGAAGCACCGAATTCGCCAAAGCACTGGACTCCCCTAACTCCTCCACAGAAAAATTACCCAGAAAAAGTATGCCAGTTACGTCAATCATGCATCTACGCCATTTGTTTATTCTATCCACCAAGTTTCATCCTGATCTCTCCCCTCTAAGCGTTCTCCAAGATTTCCGGTTTCCCCCTCCAACTACCCTCAATGTCACCGAATCTGGTTAGAATTTAAAAAAAAGAGCTCTGAATTATAATGTCCTTCAAAACATCACATTTCATTAAGATCTGATCAACCGTTCGTAAGTTAAAAATACATCCTTTTTTCTAGTTTTTTAAATCATTTACTTTTCAAGATACGTCAGTCAAAAATCTTAGACTTGTGCTTATTCTTCCCACCAATTTTCATCCTGATCTCTTCACTCTAAGCGTTTTCCAAGATTCCCCGTCCCCCCAACTCTTCCCAAGGATACTGGATCCGTTTGGAATTTAAAAGATGAGCTCTGAGTTACGAGGTCCTTCTAAATATGAAATTTCATTAGGATCCAATCACTCCTTTTAAGTTAGAAATACCCCATTTTTCTAATTTTTCAGAATTAACCCCCCCCCCACAAACTCCCCCAAAGATAGCGGATCCGTTCCGGTTATGTCAATCACCTATCTAGGATTTGTTCTTATTTTTCCAACAAGGTTTCATCCCGATCCCTCCACCATAAGCGTTTTCCAAGATTTTAGGATCCCGTCAGTATTTAAAATAACAGCTATGAGACAGGATATCCTTCTAAATATCAATGTTTATTAAGATATGATCACCCGTTCGTAAGTTAAAAATACCTAATTTTTTCCTATTTTTCCAAATTAACCGTCCCTTACTCCCCCCCCCCCAGACGGTTGAATCGGGAAAAAGACTATTTTTAATATAATCTGGTCTGGCTCCTGATACGCCTGACAAATTTTACTGTCCTAGCTTATCTGGAAGTGCCTAAACTATCAAAACAAGGACAGACAGACCGACAGAATTTACGGTCGGTGTATATCACTTGGTAAATACTAAGTGCCATAAAAAATCAATTTCTTCATAGTAATAAATGGTATATAAATAAGGCATTGTTTGTCAATAGCGAAAGTATGATATGCCGTCATTTTACTTGCATTGCAAGAGTACCCATGGGCTGATATTTGAAGCCACTACAATCAGAAATATTTCTCCTGAACAGAAAGCTGGGAATTTTTGTATTTTTCCCCTGAACGGACGTCCTTCTTTTTTTTTATTATCATTTTTTTCAAACAGTTCGTGGTAACGACCTGTAGTAAGGAGCGATCCGGCTCAATAGTAAACGAAACTTTAAAAAATATGATTTTGATACTAATAGATACATCAAAAGAATCGAATTTTTATGCTGATTTAAAATATATATGTTTCACCAAATTAAGTCTTACTTCGTGGTAACGACCTGTAGTAAGGAGCCATCCGGCTCAATAGTAAACGACACTTTAAAAAATAAGATTTTGATACTAATATATACATCAAAAGAATCGAAATTTTTATGCTTATTTAAAATATATATATATTTCACCAAATTTAGTCTCACTTCGTGGTAACGACCTGTTGTAAGGAGCGACCCGGCTCAATAGTAAACGACACTTTAAAAAATAGGATTTTGATACTAATAGATACATCAAAAGAATCAAATTTTTATGCTGATTTAAAATATATATGTTTCATCAAATTTAGTCTTACTTGTCAAAAGTTACGAGCCTGAGAAAATTTGACTTATTTTGAAAAACAGGGGAAAACACCCCTTAAAAGTCGTAGAATCTTAACGAAAATCACACCTTCGCATTCTGTGTATCAGAGAACCCTAATCAAAAATTTTCAAGCTCCTATCTACAAAAATGTGGAATTTCGCATTTTTCGCCAGAAAAATCAAGGGTGCGTGTTTATTTGTTTGTTTTTCTTTCTTTAACCAGGGGTGATCGCATCAATCCAGTGGTCCTAGAATGTTGCAAGAGGGCTCATTCTAACGAAAACTAAAAGTTCAAGTGCTTTTTTTAAGTGACAAAAAATATTGGAAGGCACCTAGACCCCCTCCCATGCTCATTTTTTTCCCAAAGTCAATGGTTCAAAATTTTTACCCTTTGACAGAAATTACTTCGTATATGAAAGGGGCTATTCCCTCCTCAACGCATTGCACTTTACGCTAAAGTTTTTCACCGTTTTAAAAAGTAGATTTGAGAGAGAATCAAACTTTAGCGCAAAGAGCGGGGTGTTGACGAGTGAATAGCCCCTTTCATTTACGGAGTAATTGCTTTTCATTTTAAGTATTAATATCGCTCCTTACTTTCAGTTAAAAAAACTTGTTTTTTTTTATTTAATTTTTTCCAGGAGCGATTGCATTTATCTAGTTGTCACTTTGACAAATATTTAGTTTTTTACAGTTATGAAGTATAAGGTGTCGAATATATTGGTTTTTGGTGTTCAAAATTCGATTTAGTTTAAATCATTGTATTTAGTCGAACGGGACAATAAAAAGAAAGAGGTTTAATTTGACAGCTGGATAGTACATTTAAATTTTGTTTTTATTTCGCTATTCTATTTTTGTAATGTCCGAATATATAAAGGATTTAATTTCGAGGGGGAGAATTGACCTGCTATGAAACAGGTATATTTTCAATGGCCGCTATAAGATCAAAACGGAAAAAACTATAAGATCAAAACTGCACCTAAGCAGGCAGGATGATTTTTTAGTTACTCCTTCTGTAAACTATTACTCCTTCTAATAGTTACTCCTTCTGTAAACTATTTTAAGCCGTAGAAAATTGCATAAAAACAAGTATACATCTGCTATAGAAAAGGGACCAATAAATATTTCTGTAATTTTGTTTGAATTTGATTTTCTTTTAAAATTCAATGCAATACAATTAAATATATTATTGATTAAATAAATTGATCACTTTACTAGGAATCCTTGTCGTTTAACATTTATTGTATTTTGTTTCATTTTGTATACAATTTAATTGTTCTTTTTATATCAGAGTTTTACCTAAAAGCATTTAAAATAAACGTATTCAAACGAAAAAAAAATAGCTGAAATGTAATCTTTGTCACCCAACCACCAATGATATTTCAGTGTTTGGCCCCCAATGGAAAATTTTCTGCCGGTGCCCTTGGAGCAAAATTAAAAGAAACTAGGTTGACAAAGGGGCATATCTGAAGTATCTTGCCCCAAGGATTAGGAATTTGAAACTTCCAGGGTATATTGATGGGGACGGTGAGCTGAATCAAAAGACACCATGTGTAACCACATTGTCAAAAGGATGTATTTGCAATATCCCAGCAGTGAAAAAGATTATTAGGTGAATGCTATCATTGCATATTATGGTGGAAGTTGAAACAAATTAAAATATATTGCTTGCATTCAAGGTTGTTAGAAGTGTTTATCTGCAATATCTCAAGATAATCTAGGGATCAGGTTTGTAACATGTTATTTGTCAGAATCGCTTCAATGCTACAGAAGCCAAAGATATTAAGCAGATATGTGAATCAATTCATTTGAATAATCTTCTAAGTAGTCATCCGGTTGCATTTATATGAAAGCATACTCTTTACTTTCATATGGAAAAAAACTTTTTCCCTTTATTGTAGTAAAAATAGGGTTATAACAATCATCCCTCCCTATCTACCCTAAACAATGCCAATGACTGATATGTAATTAGTAATGTTAATCTCAACAATTTTGGAGACGTGATGTAAGGGTTGAGCATCAACTATCCTTTAGCATTAGTCCAGATATGCTACTTTGAATAGATGTACGGAGTAAAAGCTAAGATTACTACTTGCTTCAAAAGCAGCCTTTAGGTTAAATCAAAAATCATTTTTTTAAATCGAATTGTGGTGCATCTATCCGATTGGCACAAGTGGCCTAAAAAGCTGTTTTAGAGCCACATTTTTTTCCAATTTTACTATAAGAGTAAATCTGTTAAAAACTACTCTGACAACATTCTGTAAAACCATTTTAATAGCTCGGGCGTACAATCGACAACATGGTTACTTTACCCAATTATTTTAAGTTTTTCAACAAAAATTAGAGACATTGTCTAAAACTAAAGTGGAGAAAAAAATGTACCTGTATATACCATGGAAAAATACCCTTTTAGTATCTAAATCTAAAGTTACTAAAAGCCAAAGTAAAATAATATAAACAAAGAAATGAACATTAATTATAACAGGAAATACTTGTTTACTCCCTAAAACGTTCTAAATAATAGATAATCCCTCTGTCCACCAAGGGTGGGTGGATTGACTGTTGGGAGCATTCCGAGTTCAAGAAAACCTTGTAACAATAAAAGCAAGTAGGGATGCTCATGGAATCCTATAACTACTCTTCTCTTTGGTGACAGTAAGTGTATTTAAATTTAGATATTTAGACATGAGGATAAATTGAAACTTTCTCCTTTGTTTGCCTAAATAGACACTAAACAGACACGAGTGAAAATCAGGGTCATTAATCAAAATTGTTTGGTATTCTTAAACAACTCAGGGGAGGGGACAGTATAAGAACTCTACACTAGGGAAGATATGGTTGTGGTTTTGCCAGTTATCTGGTCTCAGGTGACTAAATGTCAAAAAGAGCTCTTATTGAAAGAGTATGAAAACTTCGTCAATAATCTCCGGATTCTTATTAATTTTTCGTTTGTGACATCGCGTAATAGTGGTAACGCGCGTAGTCCTTGCGGAAATATCTATGTCTTATTAAAAGGTTTTACGTGTCAATTCGTATGTTTAGCAGACCTTATCTTCAAAAGCTGGGCTGCCAAACCGCAGCTATTTTTATTCAATTGTAAACTCCCTCAATCAATCCGCCTGAGTGGTGTTTGACTTTCTTCTCACGGTGATATCAAAAATCAAAAATTCATGTTTATTTTTTCTCGAACTTAACGTTTCTCTTCAAAATGAAAGCTAATTTCAAGCGAGAACGTAGTAATGGGAATTTTTCTATCAGAGTTCAACCAGAAGCCTCGTTTTAATAAAATTAAAAACATAATTATATTGATATGAGAAGGTTTTCTAAGTCATTGACTTGGTTTTCAAAGTGTGTATTACAAAGGAGAACTCAAACCCATTGAATTTAATTGAATTGAAGCCTCATTTTTATTCGCTAGTTACAAAGAAACGGCAAGGTCTTGTAGGGGAATAGGGGTCTTGTAATAAACCCGTACGTAAGAAATTATTTCGTACTGGCTAATGTTTCGATGAAGTGGAGGGGGAATACAACCTTCAAAAAAATCGTTAACTTATGCAGAATGTTCACAAATTACTTGCAACGTCTTGAGTTCACTGTCTGTCTAGTTGACAAACCTAATGCCATGTCATTGAAATGTTTTGCAAAGGCTAAGCAAATAGATAAAAACAAAGCAAAGGACATTAACAAAAAACAAAAGAGAAAAAAACAAAAATGAGGAATTATAAGGCAAACAAACAACAGGCAACAGACAATTTTCATTGAAAATGAGCGTTTATTTGCGTAGAAGAAATTGAAAACACAAGAAAATTGTCCTTTCTGAATTATGAAAAATACTTTTCTAAAGTATTTGATTGACCATTCAATTATATTACAATTATTTTTAAAGTTAATTACTGAATATTTACGTTATTTTCGGCGGATGTAGTTTTAGCTGCATTTTAGTATCAAGATTTTCGATCTGACAAAGGGACTTGGATTGAGCACAAACTTGTCACAGGCAACGGATGTTTCTATACAGGACTTCATATACAATGTAACTATCTTACTTAATGTCACTATGATGTCATTTTAATTACGAAAGCCATTTCCAATTGCATATAGCAGTAACATCATAACAGTGTATAATGAGTAACATCATTTTTATATAAGCGTCATATCTGGATCAAAATCATGACGTCTTTTTTACTATATTTTTTAGACGTCAATAGTCAGTCACCCACATAAACAAATTGATTACAATCAATAAGAGTTCCACAGACGACGGGAAGAAAAATAAGGCCAGGCCAGCTAATGAGGCACCAGCCTCAATGGAGCTTTGTTTGAGTTGTTGTGTTGCTGGAGAGTCCAAAACGGATACATATGATGGAAGCAAGCTCAACAAAGTCGACAACACAAATGACCTGATGGAATATCTCGATCGTGGCGAAAGTGCAGTAGTCTGTAATAAATGGACATTTGAACGTTCATGGGAAGTGGCAAATAAAGTTGGTGGTATTTATACTGTGATTCACTCCAAGGGTAGTCCTGTTGAAGAGCTAAGTAATCAGCATATACTTG